>NC_072408.2:111640000-111940000 GCF_028858775.2 Pan troglodytes | reverse complement strand
GCCAACATGGTGAAACGCCGTCTCTACTAAAAATACAAAAGTTAGCTGGGCATGGTGGCACACGCCTATAGTCCCAGCTACTTGGGAGGCTGAGGTAGGAGAATCACTTGAACCCAGGAGGCAGAGGTTGCAGTGAGCCGAGATCACGCCACTGCACTCCAGCCTGGCAACACAGTGAGACTCTATCTCAACAAAGAAAAAGAAGAAAAAACTGTCACCTGAATAGAACCCAAGGAAAACAATAAATCTGAGTCCTAAGCCAGGCAAATTAACTTTCTACTACTATAAGAATTAGGATGCTTTATACAGATGTATTATACTCGTCCCAACAAACTCATGTGAAATTAAAGAATGGTTACTGTAGTCATAAAAATATTTGATATGAGCTCCTTCTAAATATCAATCCCCAGGTCTTTTAGAAAATCTGTATTATTTATATCTGTTTACTTTTTACTAACACAAATACATTAACCAAAGTAAGAAACATTTTAAAATATTTTAATTGGTGTACCTTTTGTACATAGTCCAGTGGTCTTTCAGTGTGATATGATTATCAATAATTTCATCCAGGGTGAGCAAAACTGTTAGCAGTTCTCCCAAGTGCTCATACATAGTCTGTCAAAAAACCTTTAATGATTATCATTTAGTCACTAGTTAGAAGTTAAGCCTCATGTAGACGTTTAAAGTAAAATCATTTGGGCTAATTACTGAATTAGTAAAAGTAGTGGGTAAATCAATTTATTCAGCTACAGGTTGGATCCTCAGAAAGGACTATTTGTCTTTTAGTCTTAAATAGAGAATACTTTTCTCTTTTTAAGATGAACAAAATTTCATCCTTAATTGCAATACTGCAGATTTATTTCACTGTCCAAAGACATCATTTAGAGAATCTGCATTACGGCACTACTGGGAAAAACTAAGTTACACTGATAATGGTCAATAATGACTCATCAACTTCACAGATGAAAGAGAAATACAAACACACACATACACACACACACCTCTTTAAGAGTGTTCCTATGAGTGTCATACTCTCCAACCATACAAACTCCAAAGTAAAATATAATAATAATTACAGTTTTACAGGTCAAGCTAAATGTATTTTACCTGAAAATGAACTCCAGTTGTCTCTATAATTTTGGGTGCAATCCTATAATAAAATAACAACCAAGTTAAAAAAAACTTCCTTTTTGTCATAGTTTATTCTTATTTCAAATACATAACAGGAGCAGATGATCTTGGAATTTTAATATTTATCTTTATTAAGGCTCTAGTTATTTAAAATTTAAGAGCGTCAAGTCCACTTTCCCAAGAAGAGAACTACTTTGTGCATACTATTAGGATGGTGCAAAAGTAACTGTGATACAAAAACAGCAATAATTCTTGCACCAACCTAATAGTATTCTTGCCTATATCCCACTCATGGGTAGGGCTATGATGATAGGTGACCTATGAATAACCTTACCCATTGAAACCCAAATGATTTATCTTGGAATAGAGGTAGAGAAATATTAAAAGTGGCATTCATATCTTTCTAAACTATTAGAATTTCTCAATTACCAACTAGAATTTTTGTTATCCTATCCAAACTGGTCTTTGTCTTTTGTTTTTTTGTTTTGTTTTGTTTTGTTTTTCCTTTTTGTGGAGAAGGGGGTCTCGCTATATTGCCCAGGCAGGTCTCGAACTCCTGGGCTCAAGCTATCCTCCCGCCTCTTGCCTCCCTGAGAGCTGGGATTACAGGCATGAGCCACCGCGCCCAGCCTCCAAACTGGTCTTTAGGAATCAGTCCTCTCTTCAGTTGGGTTTGAGTTCTCATCCCTACTGAAAAACACTGCATACTACTAGAATTATACCAAAGTCAAAAGTCAAAGAAAAATTCACTTCTACCTCCTACTCATTTTGCTCAACAAGTTTTAAATAGTGCTTATAATATTAAAGCACATATAGATATTCCACAAGATAGAATGCATATTTTAAATTTAAACACAAAATTCAAATAAATTTCATCCTTCTAGGGCAGGGGTAGGATGAGGGGGAGTCTTCTTAGAACTACCCATCAGGTACTGCAGCGGGTAGGGAAGCTATACTCTCATTCTCTCCTGCCATGAGAGCTTTAGTGAAAAGACAGAACATAAAATAAATACCTAACTGAGGGGGAAAATGGGAGAATAAGAAACAGTTAACACTCCAGTATAAAGAGTTTATATGCAGCATGGTATAGTAAGAACAATGAATGTGCTGGTGACCAAAAGAACAGTGCCAAAATTGCTCTTGTTATCTCTTCCAGGTCTCAGTTATCTCTTCTCATTATTAATAATCCCTAGACATAAAGCTAAACAAAGTTAATGTATTAATTAGATTGTAAGTGTGGAAAAAAATTTTAAGTATAAAGAACTAATCAAATGTGAGATATTATTTTGTGGTAAAACTGCAAGAGCTCTATGAAAATGTGATCGTTTTTCTTGATTTAGGGTAATGGTCCAGCAGCAGCCAGGCAGTATCACCTCCTCAGTGGCACGAGCACCAATTCCATGAGGCTTCTTCTCCAAGCTCCCAGATTCTGGTAACCTCAATCTTTTCCTTTCTGTTTTCTGGATGGAGAGGTGGTATCTGTTTCCTCCGGATGAACTCACTGTTCTCTTTGTCCTTTCAGCCCTCCAACTCCCATGTAACCAATTCTCCATATTAAATTCCCTTTTTAAATTTAAATAAATTTTACTGTGTATATTTAAGGTATATTTTACTGGGTATATTTACGACCATTAGAACTACTCACAAAATTTCTTCAATGTAGATTCCCTAGCTCCATCCCTCAAGATTCTGTAGTCTAAGAAAAGTCTCAAGTGACTCCATTAGAGTCAGGCAACCATTCGTGTAGAGGAAAGGAATAAAGAGAGAGAACACAGAACATGTACTAATTCCATGTTAGCCTTCTTCTATATGGTCAAATTTCTTGAAGATTGTTCTGTAGACACTGTCATTCAGACAGATAATGGGTTCGCCCACCATGGTGGAAACTGCATCTTACTAACCTACGTATGATACACATCAAGTAGTGTTTGAAATATCATAAGTGTTCAAAGAATGCTGAATGAAAGAAAAACTATTACGAGTTATTAATTTTAGAAAGAACATTTTCTGCATCTCTATTATAAAAGCAAAAATATTTCTAAAATCCATTACTTGTTACTGATATAGAGGGCAGCCAACTGGTGGACTACGTTCATCACCACTTCATAGCACCTCATAACAAAGCAAGACAGTTCCTGAAATGAGAAGGTGGGTATATATTATAAAGTTACTTTTTAAATCTCACCATTTTTTACTGAATTTTATGGTAACAACTCTAACAAAAACAAAACAGTTTTCCAATAAAGCCTCCAGTTAACCAAAAGCCAGACAAGTTCAAGCATCCCTCAAGCAATCAATACTTAACTCACCTCCTGTACTCCAGGGTCGTTCCTATCTCTTTGTTACCACTGCATTTCATTCATACTCCTATTTCAAGTCTAATATTGTAGTTACTTATATAACTCCTAAATGATAGGTGCTGTCTCATTCCTTCTTTGAATATCCACTGCCTAGCATAGTGACTAACACTCAACTGCTTCTCAATAAATTTCTACCCTATTACATGAATAAACATCTGAGTGAGTGAAGGAGCTCAAAAGCTGCCAGTATAGAAAGTACAACTATGGCAGGAAGGGGTTTCCAGAAGTCACTGTAAAATAACTTCAAATACTGATCACCTGTAATCGTATGTATAAGCAGGCTTGGCACACAGCAAGTGAAATGTCGTATCACTTATCCTAGGGATATGTTTGTCATTAAATAATTAGCTCATATCTAACATATCCTAGATTTTCTGAAAATCCATTTTCAGAAGCTCTCAACTTTTAAACCTACAGAAACAGTGTGTATCTGAAGTATTTAAAACCTAATTAAAACTATGCTGATCTAAATTTTAAGCTCTATGAGAACAGGAATTTCTGTTGGTGTTGTGCATTGCTATATCACCAGCACCAATAACAGTTTCTAGCATATACTAGGCTTACAAAACATATTTGTTGAATGTTTAAAAACGGAATTTTTATGCAGCTGTGAGATCTAAATATGATGTAAAGTATTTTTTAAAATGAAAATAAATAACGCATTTTATTTTTAAATAGTTATAGTTTTACATGTCCTATTAAACTTCTAGAAGTTTAACAAAAGCAAAGAAGAGAAAATGTAGGACAAACAGAAAGAACAAAGTAAAAAGGCAGAAACAAGCCCAGATATACATACAGACTATATAAGATAGACCTAGAAACAGAATAAATTAAGCGATTAAAAAACAGGTATTGTCAGACTACATTAAAAAAGCAAAATTTAGATATATGTGGTTTTAAATAAACCCAACTAAAACATGACACTGAAAGGCTGCCAGAATGGAAAAAGATAAATCAAGAAAATGTTAACTAAAATGGAGCCAGGGCAGCATTATTATTATACTGTCAGACAAAACAGACTTGATTAGCATCAGTATAGTAAATTGCTATGCATGTAAAATACATATACATAATCATATACACATAATCATGATCATAGCTAAGGAAGGTCACAAATGATGATAAAAGATTCAATTTACCAGGAATGATTAACAATTCTAAACTTGTACACACTGAATAAAATACCCTCAAAATGAAAAATGCAAAGTTTCCACATTTACTGGGACCTTACCAACTACATTTTTTAGACACCTTGCTGGAAAAGAAGCCAGCAGCAGCTAGGCAGTGCCACCTCAGCATAGGCATCAGTTTCATGGGGCTTCTTCTCCAAGCTCCCAGATCCTGGCAATCCCAATCTTTATCCTTTTTGTTCTCTGGATGTAAAGGAGGTATCTGTTTCCTTTGGACTACACCTCAGTATTTTCTTTGTCCTCCAACTCCTAGGTAACCAATTCTCTATATTGAATCCCCTCTCTTCTTATTTAAATACATTTTATTGTGTACATTTAAGGTATACAACATGTTATGGGATACACACCGATAATAAAAAGGTTACTATAGTCAAGTGCAAATCCATCATCTCACATAGCTAACCCATTTTTTTGTAGCAAAAGCAGCTAAAATCTACTCAGCATGAATGCCATATATGATATTTTATTACCTGTAATCCTCATGTTGTACATCAGATCTCTAGACTTACTCATCTTACATATCTGCTACTTTGTATCCTCCAAACTACATCTTTTGAAATACCTTGTATGGAGTTTTCTAGACAGGACCCTGAATAACACATATCACAATATGAACAAAATGCTCTCAATTAGATCAATTAGACCAAAAAAAGTAGTAAAGATATAAAAGATTTAAACAGTATGTTAGCATGCCTAATTTGATGAAATATATCAAATCTTGTACTCAACAACAGAAAGGAGGTGGGACTATGGGTATTTTTTCCTTAGCTTCAATTTTTGCTTTTTCACATCGTACATGCACTATTTTTATCACAGAGGAGGAAATAGAAGCCATTTTATTCTTTTGATAAGAGTAAACCAAAGGACCTACAATCATTAAAACTGGCAGTGATGAGAAGCTATCTAAACTGAAACAAGCTGTTAGAAGCATGGAGGGCTACCGCTTTAAACAACTTCATCATTGCTCATGTAATAGCTTAATTCTCTCCTATCCGTTAACAACTTTTCCTGATACAATTTATCTTTTCCAGTGGGTACAAAGTTTAAATTATTTTAAAAGGCATGGTGACAAGTTGTCCATAAAGGAATATACACAAAGAAACTTATTTTGATAGCTTTTTCCTCTAAAAATACTTGGAAATCTTTTAGGAGTTATGATCTCCTAAACTATAATCCAATGCTAATTAAGTGTCTTATCCTCAGAGTACACATCTTTAGTATTTGAAGGTTTCAGAACTTTTTACGTGTTGTGTAATTTACTCAAACTTTTTGAAGTAAAAGCTCAGTAGAAAGTAAAAATCAGTTACCTGTAAGAATGAAATAAATCTCCCCATTTGAATTTGGCAATCACCTTCCACCATGCTGGCATCTGTAGCTGTAAAAGGCAACATGAATAAGCATATTTCATTTTTTAAATTTAAACTCAATCAATACCAAAAAAGGGGGAAAAGTTTTTTTTTTTCATTAGGACATCTTTTACTCTGCATAGTATTGAAAACAGAATTTTTACACCAAAGAGAAAAATAAGACAATCATTAATCAAATAATTAGAAGTATTTGCTTCACTATTTAATGAATTCAAGGAAAATTCTCATCTACCTACAGTACTTCGTAAAGTACAAAGATATCACAAATTTGCTGCTGCTTCCTCAGATTTTTTACCTGTTTACCAAACATACCAACAAAAAATATGAATACTTATTTTTCTCACACTATTATATAATCATAGTGGTCCTAAAATTGTCTGTTAACTTTTTGTTCATTTCAATATCAAAAAGGCATCACAATTTTGAATTTTAAACTTACCTCCTTCTCCATAAAACAAGAGACCATTGTAAAATTTAGTTTCAGCCTGTTTTTAAGAAAAAAATTAAAATAATTTTAAAGGTTGTTTTGTTTCCAAATTCCTGTGCTCTCTTAGATCTGTATATTTAGTAATAAACAGAGGGCTATATCATTTGCATACAAATTCATTTAAATTCAAAACCTGTTTATAAAGCAATTCATCTTTAGAGTAACAAAAATATTACTGATACTCAAAGCTGTATCTTGATTCCTTTAGCCTTTACTTCATCTTATCTGACCACCCTCACTGTCCCACATCCTCCCATTAGTTCATGGGAAATAAAGAGCAACCACATGGTATCAAAAAGCAGGAGAAGAAAATACGAAGTTTGTCAACTTCTACCAGACTTTTAATGGTTCTTGGGTAAGGAAACACAAAACTAAATGCATTTTAAGAAAAAAAAATCAGTTTTCTCTAGATAGCCAGTATATATGGCAGGTAACACAAACTCTGGAGGTTTGTAAACCTAGATTCAAACTGTTGACTACCAGTAAGATGTTATGCAAGTGACACTCTCTTTAAGCCT
Source organism: Pan troglodytes (assembly GCF_028858775.2). NCBI lineage: Eukaryota > Metazoa > Chordata > Mammalia > Primates > Hominidae > Pan > Pan troglodytes. The sequence continues at coordinate 111,932,947 of NC_072408.2, read as the reverse complement.
CAGTTTCCTCATCAATGTCTCACCTACCTCCTGGGGTTACTATAAGGATTACAGTGTTAGCCTGGTGTTTTGTACATACTAAGTACTCAATGAATGGTAGTCCGTATTAGTATTACGTTAAATAAATAATTCATTCAACATTCAATAAATATTTATTGCACACTGTACATATATAAACACATACTTGCTTCTAAATGATGTTTTTAAAGTTTTAAGACAAGAATTCAAATAATTACCTCATATTTTAATTTCTTGATTTCACAACAAAGTGCAGCATAAACAGTGATGACTTTGTTTAAGACCTAGTTTCATGAGTAAAAACAAAATAAAAAGTAAATTGTTACAGATAACTAAAACATTTTTAAAACAATTTTTTAGATTTAGGATTCTGTACCTTGTTTTCAGTCTTTATGAGTTCCAAAAGAGAGGACTGTTCATAAGGCAAAAGCTACAGAAACAAAGGAAAAGAACATTTCTTTTAATTTGAAAAATAACTGAAATTTTAAAAACACAAATTGAGACTAGTTTTATTCGACTTAAACTTGTGTTAGATCCTGTACTCAACATTAGCACCATATCAACTACTTCATCCAAAACAATCTCATTAGACAACACATAAGGAAAGAAATGGCCCAACATGACACAATCATGTTGCAACGACTCTACTTGTCCTATGGAGCATAAGGTGGCTGATTATGAGTGCAGTATAAGAAAATGCAAGGTAATAAGGTAATAGTAACATTATTAAACTCCATTAGTTATGATCATGGGGAAAAACCTTTCATCATTTTTGAATTTTCTATGCAGCCACAAATTTAATAAGATATTGTAGCTAAAGGGTCAAAATAAATTAAGAATGAAACAAGACAGAAAATACATCTTTTCTTGTATAAATCCATGCTCAGAAACACTTAAAATAGTATGTGCAGTTCACTCCTAAAGCCCGTTCAATTTCCACCTCTTCCTGATCATTGACTATATGTGATCTATTTATCAAGTGAAATCTCAGATCTCCCTTCTGGTTACATACTAACAATTAACTATTTATGCAAGTAAGTTATTATATACCCTTTCTCATTAGGTTGTAATTTTTGTTTACAGAGGTTTTATCTGAGTTTGTGGTTTTTCCCAAAATACTAAGAACCTTGTATAGTAAAAACAATAAAATAACTGCCCAATAATAGAACTTAAACAGAGGTTCCAAAGAGAGCAACTGCGGAGATGGAGTCTGTCATATAATAAGATTGTAAAGATTAGAAAGCTTCTGTAGGGGAAGATAAAAACTAAGAGATGATTTCACCCTTTTATAAAATCTGAGAGTTGAGAAAAAAAACAGATTTTATAATCCTATCTAGAAGAGGCCCTTAAAGCCCAACAGCAAGTCTTAAAAAAATCAACAAGTATTACTTAATGGCGAGAAAGCCCAACAGCATCTGTTTAAAAAATCAACATGTATTACTTAATGGCAAGTGACAGATATATGAAACTTATTACCCTCAGAGATAGTACAGGTTGAGAATGAGAGTTTCCTAGTAGAGTTCCTATAACTTACATACAATGATTCTCATAGAAGTGTTGAAGAACAAAAAGAGACAATTACAAATTTGGGGGGGGAAGATTTTTAAAGTAAGACTAAGTCTATCCAGCCTGCAAGAAAAGAAGTCAAAGGAAAGTAATTTCAGTTTACAAATATATAAAGTATTTGTGAGGCAGTTCAGGGTATTGGATAAGGGCACAGGCTCCGGAGTCAAGCTGCCTGATATTCATTATTTAACTAAATGTGTCACTTACTTGACTAAGTTACTTAACGTTTCTATGCCTTAGTTTTCTCATTTACAAATGGAGATGACATTGTATCTACTTTATAGGATTGTGGTGGGAATTAAAAGTCAATACTTGTCCTATAATGCAATACTAAAAAGATAACCCAATTTAAAAATGGGCAAAGGATGTGAACAGACATTTCTCCAAAGAAAACAGACACATGGCCATAAGCACATGAAAAGATGCTCAACATTATTAGCCATCAGAAATGCAAATCAAAACCACAATGAGCTTTCACATTCACTAGGAAGAATATAATCAAGACAATAAAGGCTGGCAAGGATGTAGAGAAACTGGAACCCTCATGCAGTGCTGGTAGTAATGTAAAATGGTATAGCCATATTGGAAAACATTCTGGCAGTTCCTCAAAAAGTTAAACATAGTTACCACATAACCCAGGATTTCCACTCCCATATATACATATGTATAAAGTATACACATAATGTATACACACATTTTATATACAATATACTTATATATGTCTACACAAAACCATGTGCCCAAATGCTCATAGCAGCCAAATAGTAGAAAAATCCAATGTCTATCAACTGATGAATGGATAAATAAAATGTGGTTATCCATTCCTTACAATGGAATATTATTCAGCAACAGCAAAAAGAGAAAGTACTAAAAACATGACAACATAGATGAGCCTTGAAAACATAAGTTAAAGAAGCCAGCAACAAAGGAGCACATATCGTATGATTTCATTTATATGAAGTGTACAGAGGAGACAAACACATAGAGATAAAAAGTAGATTGACTGGTGGTTGCCTAGGGCAGGTATGCCATGGCATGAACTGGGGGTTGATTATCACACGGTACATGGTTTCTTTTTTGGGGGCTGAGAACGTTCTAACATTGACTGTTGTGATGGTTGCACAACTCTGTGAATATGCTAAAAACAACTGAATTATACAATTTAAATGAGTGAATTGTATGATATATGAATTATATCTCAAGAAAGCTGTTATAAAAACAAGTCAGTGTGTGACTTAGGACAGTGTGTAATACACAAGTGCTCAATAAAATGTACATTATTTTTCAAGTGGTAACAAACTAATTTTAAAGATAAAAGAAATATTTCAAAATGGAAAGAGTAATGTATTTTATACATTAAAAAATTACTCACACATTAACATCTATATAGCATGAGAGAACTTTTCAGAAATGGTGAAAATATTCTCTATCTTAATTGGGATATGAGTTACAAGTGTTTGGCAAAATTAAGAGTATCTGCATTTCACTCTATGTAAAATAGCCTCAATTAAGAAAAAACAAAGCCTGAATATTCTATCCAGCCCTCATTTTCTTAATAATGAAAATCAAAGGCAAGCTCAAAGACTTGGAGTTTGTGTCATTCTTTGACACTAAAGGCTTTGTGTTTGTGTCATTCTTTAACAGAAAACACACACATTTAAAAAACATCTGCATGGCTTAGAGAAAAGGAAATTAACAATTTTCTCCAACTTTCATTTTGTTCTTAGATTTCAAATAAAAATACTTTTTCCATTTTAAAAAATTATGTTTTCAGGATATAGTATGTCCAGAAAATATATACATATATTTTTAAAAAATCAAATCAAACCTTTAATGCTATAGGATCAAGATTGAAATCCCAAACATCTCCAATTGAGTCATCCAGAGCGTCCTCAATTCTTCTCAGTTGAGAGGTATACTCCTCAAGAAATTTCCCATAATTCTTAAGTTGGACTTCGGCATGAATTTCTAAGTTTAAATTTTAAAACAGTATGTGATAAGTGCAAGTAATGAGTTACAGGACATTTACTTCAAATAACCTCAAAAGTCACGCAAAGCACTGTTAATTATTATTCTGGAATGTCTGGACTTCCTGAAAATAAAGTTTCAAAGTTAAACAACAATTCAGCTTTCAATCTTCTCTATACACGAAATAATTTTAAAAGCAGTAGATGTTACCATATATAAAGTTACTACCTTAAAACCCTAACATATTATGAAAAAGCCACTAGCCCATCTACCCCATAATAGAGGGCTTTGAACCAATCTGAAAAGTGCCTTAAACAATTCAATGTCCTGATTCTATCTTTTAGTCATAAACAACTCTTTTGCAAAAACAAATATTCATGATCTGAAGGTGAAAAAAACAGTCTGTCACAGAAGTAACACTTAAAAATGTAGTTTTTAATTCTATACACACTAATGTTTAATAATACACCTAAATATTTTTAAATGGAGGTTTTATACCTGCTTGAGCATATTATTTCTATAATGTCTAAAATTTAACCAAGATATTTGTTAAATTATTTAACTGTCATAATCAAGTTGGAAAAACCAGCAAAGAACACTGCTTGACTACAGAATACTATGCTGTTCTTCACAGAATTAACACATTCATAGGTAACTTTAAGGAATCATTGGAATAAGCTGGATTTTAAAATATGCCTATTCGTCAAAGTATTTCACGTTACACATAAAAATTCATTACTTGTTCCCAAAGGTAACAAATTCAACTCCAACTCAGTTTCTTTTATTGATATGAATAACTTTATTCAACCTTTGTCTTCTAAAAAAGGTAAAAATTTGCTCTCCTCAAATTAGCAATGTGAAGCAAGTAAGAGAACGTGTGTTCTGACTCATGCTGTATTAAAGTATAAAGACCTAGCCCCCATTCTCCTTTATTCTTCAACCACATAAAGTTTTAAATCCGGTGAATCCATTTAGTTCATTAAGGTTTCTGTCTTATTATAGCATTAATCTAGGCAATTTTGGAAAACAATTAGTCTAGATATGATTCACAGACCAAAAATTAATGAAAGCCAAGCACAGGGAGGTGTTCTCTTCCCTACAGCTTACATATAAGACTGCCCAGATTCTCAGAACCCCAAATAGTTGTCTTATTCTCAACTACACAGGAAATGACCAAAGCTGCATTTGACCAGCAAATGACTTCTTAAAGACAATGCTAGGCCGGGCATGGTGGCTCACCCCAACACTTTAGGAGGCCAAGGCCGGTGGGTCACTTGAGACCAGGAGTTCAACATGGCAAAACCTTGTCTCTATCCCAATTTAAAAAGAAAAAATCAGCCAGCTACTAAGGAGGCTGAGGTAGGAAGATCACCTGAGCTCAGCTGGTCGAGGCTGCAGTGAGCCGTGGCGATGCCACGGCACTGGGCGACAGAGTGAGACCTTGTCTCGAAAAAAAAAAAAAAAAAAAAAGACAATGCTAGAAAAACACCACGCCAATAAATCACTCCTTTAGTATGTTCAGGGATTCACAAACAGGCAACAGAAAACCTAAAATAACATTAAAAGTTCCTTGCTGACAATAAACGGTTGTAAAATTGGTGAAAGTTAAAATAACAAAAGTTGAGATAAGAACTACATGGTAATTTTTTAAGAGTAAAAATTCCAAAAACCTACTTAACATGCTCATCTTTGTCAACAGACTGCATTCCTTGTTTTATCTTTTTATCCCTAATATCTAGCACAGCCACTGGTTGTAGAAAATATCTGTTGAGTGAATCAGACCATTCTACTCCAGGCTGAACCATTTTCAAACTCAATTAACATAACTCTATTCCAATTTTTTTTTGAAGATACCAGTTCGTCATCTTTGTCCATAAAACTTCATATATGACAAGGTACAGTTCACTTTATAACAATACAGAATCCCCTCCACAAAAAAAAATTAAAAGATTTTGTCATTATCTCCAAGGTTAATTTTTATGCTGCATAAGAGCTAAAACCTTATTATCACCCAGGCTAGAGTGCAATGGCGCGATCTCGGCTCACTGCAACCTCCGCCTCCCGGGTTCAAGCGATTCTCCTGCCTCAGCCTCCCAAGTAGCTGGAATTACAGGCGCTCGCCACCACGCCCAGCTATTTATTTTTTAGTAGAGACGGGGTTTCACCACGTTAGCCAGGCTGGTCTTGAACTCCTGACCTCAGGAATGTTTTGTGAAAAACTGCAACCCATCCTGGATGTAGCTCACTCTTCTCTGAGAGACTTGTAAAACCTAATTCATCTAACTTTGTAGGCATTAGTCTCTCTTCGTAAATCAAGCAAAATTCATCCGGAATTTTTAAAAGCAACGTTCCACCTTTTGGGAAAACTATGAGGGAAAAAAAAAAATCACAAACAGCATGCTCCAATCTCTCTTAGATCACTTACACAGATTACTATGACCAAAGATAAGAAGCAGATTGCCAACTTGTATTTATTTCAAGTAGAGTTTCACTACAATTAATTTGGCCTCAATATTTTACTGAAAGAAACACAATTTGTTTATTTCGGGATAGACTTCTAAGTTAAAATCAGACAATTCGATCTTGTGAAGCAAAATTTGAAGATTTGCTGTGATTTTTGAAGCCTTTATAACTGCGATGGAAACTGCAGAACATCACTGAAAAATATCACTTAGCATAAATAAAAGGCCTGGAAAATGATAAAATGACATTCACGTGTTTATTTTCGCAGGGTGAAAAGTTCTTTTTTCGCTCCCTTCTACGGTTATAGCAACGCGATGGGAAAGACACCCAAACTTGCAAAAGTTGATTTGGGAGGAAAAGAAGAAAAACAGGAAACCGAAACAGGAACCCAGACATCAGCGTCCTCCAGAGCTGAACGCTCAGAATCTGGCGAAATCCCCAAGAGGCCAGAGACAGAAGCAGCCTGGGCTCCCGGGGCCGCTGGGCCTCCCGGGCGCGCCCCGCCCAAGCCCCGGGGCAGCTGAAGGGGGACGCCGCTCCCCGCGGGGCACCGCAAGCTCCCCAGGAGAGTCTCCGCCTCACACGCCGAGCCCTGAAGGGGCAGCCTGACCCGCCGTGGCTGGGACCCCAACCCCGAAAGTAACGCTGGAGAGCGCGTCCCTCGCACACCCCAAGGGCTCTGAAGTGTCCCGCACCAGACGGCTGCGCAGCCGTCCCTCTCGCAGGAGCGCTGCCCAGCCCAGGACAGCGGCGGGCCGAAGGAGCGTCCACCCGCAGCCCTCGCCCTGCAGCTCCCTTACTCTGCGAGCCGTCGTCAACGCGGTCAAACTCCCAGTCCGGGGACAGAGTCTCCACCGCCATCACCCCGGCGCCTCCCACAGACACAACCCCAACCAGCCCGTGCGGCGACGACGGCCTCACCCCAGCTACTGTCACAGCACGTGACTTCCGGCCCCGGCCCCGCCTCCGCTCGCGAGGGCCGGCCGGGCTCATTGCCCCTGCGACCGCGGGGGCCGCTGGGAAAGCGAGTCCTCCGCCGTGGCCGAAGGCGGCCGCCATGGCGCCGGCAGTGCCAGCGGGTGTCTTGCGACCCGGCTCGGGCTTCGCCACCATTCACTGTGCTTCTCAAGCCACTTCGGCACTCTAATTTCGCCCTGCTCTCTGTAGACGATTTTTAATACCTAGGAAAGTTACTCCCCAGTCTAACCTAAAAAGGTAGAATTGATGGGGTGGGGAATTAACAGGAAGGCATGATCCTCGAGGATAACGCTGACCAGGCGCTTCTTCCAACAAGCCTGTTTCCCTCTCTGTCGCCACCGTAGGAGTTCCTACAGCTCTCCCGCACATTCTGTGCGGATTGTTTTTTAGTCAAGACGTTCTGTGCGAGAGGAGGAGTTACTTTATGAACACCCTAACAGGGGATCTTATGACCTCTTCCCCGCTCTCCACTCAGTCCTTTTAAAAATGCGAGGCAGGATGAAGAACGCTATTGAAGTACATTCTAAAATGATCCCACCTGCAATTTGGACTTTTGGAGAATCGGGATCAGTGTAAAATTCTACATGCATACATGTATTTGCACAAGAATATTTATAGCAACGTGGTTTTTAATAGGAAGCTATCTAAATGTTCATTACAAGTGAATTACATAAAGCTCAATACATCCATACTACAAATCACTGAAGAGCTGCTAAAATAGATGAAATATATTTATAATGGCATGAACTACCGACACAAGACAGTTGCAGAGTAATGTGTATTTGTGATTACATTTATGTTTTTAAGTTACACAAACGCGTATGTGCCTATGTGTATGTAAATTCATAGGAAGACAAATCAGAGGACGGTGGTTACCTGGGGAAAAGCATGTGTTGGTGAGTAACAGGATTTTCAAGTTTTGATGTGTCTACTTATGTGTTTTTAATCCTTAACAATGAGAATTTATTAAGGTTTTACTTTTGTAATCTTAAAAACTACCGAAAAGAACTAATCAATGTAGGCAAAAGGTCTATTGAAGAGCATTCTTCTGAGGTCATTGGATCTGCCCTGGGTTAAATGTTTATTGAGTGCCCACTGGGTACCAGGCACCAGGCTAGATGCAGAAACTATAAAACATGTAAGAAAATTGCTTTCTGACCCTATGGCAGACTTAGTGGGCATTTCAGAAAGAAAAAAAAAAAATCTTGAAAAGAACAGGCATCCTTAGGGTCTAATGGCTGACAAACTTTTTTCCTGTACTTTCTGTGTGACCATGAGTTTGACTTTCCTGGATTCTTAACATTTGCATTAAATCACTGTACTTAATCTCCCAGCAGCTCATTGTGATAAATTGAACTTACAAGTCAGAAAAATTTGAGTCTATAAATACACTAATCTATTAAAGTTAATAGATCAGTAGCAAGAGGCAGTGTCATGTAATAATTGAAAGCACAGTTTTGACTGCCAAATTGCCTAGGTCCAAATCCTGGCTCTGCCACTTACTAACCATGTGATCTTGGGTCACGTAATTTAACCTCTGCCTCAATTTCCTCATCTATAAAATGAAAATAAAATAAAAACTAGTAAACACCTTGTGGGATTCTTACGAGGACTAAATTAGTTAATACATATAAGGTACATAGAACAATACCAACCACATACTATACCAGGTTGCTATTATGAATCAATATAGATTTATCTTAAAAAGATCTCAGAAGTCCCAGTGTGGTGGCTCATGCCTGTAATCCCAGTACTTTGGGAGGCCAAGGTGGGTGGATCACTTGAGGTCAGGAGTTTGAGACCAGCCTGGGCAACGTGGTGAAACCCTGTCCCTACTAAAAATATAAAAATTAGATGGGCATGGTGGTGCCTGCCTATAGTCCCAGCTACTCTGGAGGCTGAGGCAGGAAAGTCGTCTGAGCCACTACACTCCAGCCTGGGCAACAGAGCAAGACTCCATCTCAAAAAAAAAAAAAAAAAAAAAACTCAGGGATTTTCTGTCTTGATCTTAAATATGTTTAAATCAAATTTCACAGCCTATAATTTCAAATTTTCTTAGAGAATTACAAATTAGATACCAAATAGAAAAGCACATTCACTAAATGAAAAGTGCTATCTGAAAGTTATTTATAAAAATGTCCTATTGTTCTTAGACATAGTCTGCAGAAGGCAAATCATTATTTTAAGTAATCACATATTCTTCATTCTACTACTCTTCATTCACACGGTACTTTCTGAAAAGCAAGCTTGGAAATAGAAGGAGAAACTTTTCATATGGGCAATATTGTGCTATTCTGAGAGCTTCTGTGAACTTTAGAACAGCTGCCTACAGAAGGTGCCTGCCTGCCAGTTCCTAGGAATCCGTGCCTTTAACTTACAGCCCCATATACCCACACCTTAAGTTCTAGTTTATTCCATACCAAAATATTTTACATATATGTTATATAGCTAAGTTCTTGGTGAATTTGTTTATTAACTTACATTAAAAGTCTTCTTCCAACTGCTATTCACCCCAGCAATCCCATTACTGGATTTTTACCCAGAGAAATGTAAATCATTATACCATGAAGATACATGCATGGGAATGTATCTTCCCATTGCAGCACTATTCACAATAGCAAAAACATGGAGTCAACCTAAATGCTCCTGAATGACAGATTGGATTTTTAAAATGTGGTACATATATACCATGGAATACTATGCAGCCATAAAAAAGAACGAGATCATAGCTTTTGCAGGAACATGGATGGAGCTGGGGCTGTTATCCTTGGCAAACTTAGCACAGGAACAGAAAACCAAATACCACATGTTCTCGTTTATAAGTGGGAGCTAAATGATGAAAGCTCATTAACACAAAGAAGGAAACAACAGACACTGGAGGCTAACTGAGAGTGGAGGGTGGGAGTGGAGAGAGGAGCAGAAAAGATAACTATTGGGTACAGGGCTTAATACCTGGGTGATGAAATAATCTGTACCACAAACGCCCATGACATGAGTTTACCTATGTAACAAACCTTTACGTGTACCCCTGAACCTAAAATAAAAGTTTAAAATAAATAAATACAATCTAAAATAAATAAAATCTTCTTCCTACAATAGAAATTCTATGGCAATAACTCACTAGAGACATTTCACTTAGTAGTTTTTGTCACAGAATCCTGCGTGTATCTGTTTAAAAAATTCCTAATACGTTAATTCATGTATTTATTTACAAAGTAATCCCTCACTTGAACAACCACTATAGATGTGTGACAGGTCTTCTCTCTCCACTGTCCACATTCTCTGTGTGAAGCTTCTTGAAACCTATCTGATCAGGTCATGCCCTACTTTAGATCCTTCCCATTGCCTATGGTATGGAATTTATGCTTCATAGCATGTAACTCAAGGCTTCTTCCAATCTGCCCTTTTATTTAAGGGATCCTAAAATCCTTGTACTGGTTGGTTATCAGTGATTGTGGAATCATATAGATTACCACTATATATATTTTTAGTAGAGACGGGGTTTTGCCATGTTGGTCAGGCTGGTCTTGAACTCCTGACCTCAGGTGATCCGCCCACCTCGGCCACCCAAAATGTTGGGATTACAGGAGTGAGCCACTGCGCCCAGCCTAGATTACCGTTATATCTAATTCCCTGAATTCCTGGTTGGACCAAGTGCTTCGGCCCTGTGCTTCCATGGTATTTACCACTTCAAAGTTATCTATTGACATAATTATCTTCACTATTAAGTTATGTATTAGTTTCCTATTGCTGCTGTAGCAAATTGTCACCAACTTAGTGGTTAAAAGAGTACAAATTTATTATCTTCTAGTTCTAGAGGTCAGAATGCCAAAATCAGTCTCACTGGGCTAAAGTAAAGGTGTTAGTAGGGCTGGTTCCTCTTGGACACTAAGAATCTATTTCTTTGCCTTTCTTATCTTCTGTGCATTACTTGAACCTCTTGTTTCTACCATCACATTTCCTACTATTGACTGATTCACCTGCCTTCCTCTTATAATGACCCTTGTGATTACATCAAGCTCACACAGATAATCCAGGATAATCCCCTTATCTCAAAAATCCTTACCTTAATCATATCTGCAAAGTCCTTTTAAACATGTAAGGTAACATATTCACAGGGTGTAGGGATTAGGACATGAACATCTTTGGGCACCTGTTATTCAGCCTAATACAGACCATCAGCTCTTTGGTATCAGGGACCATGATTTATTCCCACATTCCACAGTCCCTGATACATGTTAAGCACTCAGAAAATAATTACAGTAAATATAGGAAGTCAAGAAGCCTGAAGTACTTTCTGATAACTCCAATATCTGGATTTCCTGAGGGTCTCTTTTCTGTTGTCTGGTGATGTTTTTTTTTTTGTTATGTTTTGTTTCTTTTTCTCTTGGTTTTCCATCATTTGGCCTTATTTCCTGGTATAGCTGATAATTTTTTTAGTGCATCTTGACCTTTATGTATGAAAAATTGTAAAGATAAGTTAAGCCTCTGAATGATGCCATCTTTCTTCAGAGGGGATTACTATATTTTCTGGAAGGCCATTAGTGTAGGGACAGTTTACTTTAACCCAGTCTAGGACTGTTCTGATTAGAAACTGGGTTTCTGTCTTTGTGAGAGCTCATCTATTTCTGTTATCACCTCAGTCCTAGGGTATATCTTTGCAGGGGAGCTTGGCAGAGCCTGCCAAACCTGATCAGTTTTTCCACCTCTCAGCTACTGCTTTCGGCTCCCCAGCCTCATAAACTCTCAGCTGCCACATTACAAATCAGCAGATGTCTTGAGGTGAAATGTGGTGCCAAATGTCAAGCTCAACTTTTTGGATCATCTCTCCTGAATTTCAGTTCCTCGAATCCTCACTGTCCTGGGTCTCCAATGCCTTCAAAAAGGATTTTAGCAAAAAAAGCAAAAATGGAAAAACTGGATAACATCAAACTTAAAAACTTCTGCATGTTAAAGTAAATAATCAACACAGTGAAAAAGCAAGCTATGGAATGGGAGAAAACAATTGCAAATCATATGTCTGATAAGGGATTGATTTCCACAATATGTAGAGAACTCTTACAACTCAACAACAACAAAACAATTTAAAAATTGGGCAAAGGATCTGAATAGACATTTCTCCAAAGAAGATATACAAATGGCCAAGAAGCATATGAAAAGATGTTCAACATCACTATTAGAGAAGTGCAAATCAAAACCACAATGAGGTATTACCTCACACCCATTAGGATGGCCACTATCAATAAAACAAAAAATAACAAGTATTGGCAAGGATGTGGAGAAATTGGAACGCTTGTGCACTGCTGGTGGGACTGTAAGATGATGCAGTTGGTATGAAAAACAGTATGGAGGTTCCTTAAAAACCAAACATAGAATTACAGTATGATCCAACAATCCCTCTCCTGGGTATATATCCAAAAACAGGCTGGGCATGGTGGCTCATGCCTGTAATTCCAGCACTTTGGGAGGCCAAGGTGGGTGGATCAGTTGAAGTCAGGAGTTTGAGACCAGCCTGGCCAACATGGTGAAATCCCATCTCTACTTAAAATAGAAAAATTAGCCAGGTGTGGTGGTACACACCTGTAATTCCAGCTACTCAGGAGACTGAGGCAGGAAAATTGCTTGAACCCAGGAGGCAGAAGTTGCAGTGATCGGAGACCACGCCATTGCACTGCAGCCTGGGCAACAAGAGCGAAACTCTGTCTCAAAAAAAACAAACAAGAAACATGGAAAGCAGGATCTCAAGGAGATATTTGCACACTCATATTCACTGCAGCATTAATCACAATAGCCAAGAGGTAGAAGCAGTCCAAATGTCCATAGAGGAATGAATGGATTTTTAAAAATGTTATATATATATATATGTATATGTATATGTATATGTATATGTATATATGATGGGGTGCAGGAAATACTACGCCAGCAGCTTCCAATTGTGCTTACAATAATATAGTCTCCCACTTGTCTGTATGCTCTATAAACATCTAAACCTTATCTCTTTGATACAGTTCAGTGCCAAGTATAATGCTAGGTACATAGATGATAAACATGTATTTGTTGAATGAGTGAACCAATAATTGTCATTTTTTTCAAGTGCTCTGTAGTAAATCCTCAGTTTACAGGAAAAGTATTTCCTAATAGTTCTTCAACAGATGGCACTGTTTGTTAAGGAATCTAAGGATAAAAGAAATCATGTAATAAATGGCTTTTTTAGTTGTTCATTTCTTCAACCAGTATTTAATCAGGACTTTCTCTGTGTGGTATGTCACAGTGACCAAAACTCTTCAAAGAGCCCAATTGTCTGGTAAGTGAAATTTTTCAGATGTTTTAACTTAGGGGTCAGCAAAGTACAGACAGCAGATCAGTAAATAAAGTAAAACTTTACTTACTTTTGTAAATAAAATGTCAGACTACAGCCATGCCCATTAATTTACATATTTTACATTAAACATAATTTACATTTGTGTTTCATCTATGGCTGCTTCACACTAAAATGGCAGTTGGGTAGTTATAGCAGCAATCATATGGCCCACAAGCCTAAAATATTTGTTACTTGGCCCTTTAAGAAAAAGTTTGTCAGCTGGGCATGGTGACTCCTGTAATCCTAGCAGTTTGGGAAGCTAAAATGAAAGGGTAGCTTGAGCCCAGGAGTTCAAGACCAGTCTGGGCAACATAACGAGACTTGGTCTCTAAAAAAATTTGTTTTAATTAGCTGGGTGTGGTGGCATGCACCTATAGCCCCAGCTACTTAGGAGGCTGAGGCGGGAGGATCGCTCGAGCTCAGGAGTTCAAGGATGCAGTGAGCTGTGATTGCACCAGTGTGCTCTACCCTCGGCAACAGAGTGAGACCCTGTCAAAAAAAGAAAGAAAAAAAGAGAGAGAAAGAACGAAAGAAGAAAGAGGAAGGAAGGAAAAGGAAGGAAAGAGAGGAAGGAAGAAAAAGAAAAAGAAAAGGAAAGAAAGAAAGAGAAAGAAAGAAGGAAAGAAGGAGAAAGAAAGAGGAAGGAAGGAAAGGAAGGAAGGAAGTTTGCTGATTTATCTGAACTCTAAAAGAGCAAAATAATATAAAAAAAAATTTTGCTGGCTTGACGCGGTGGCTCACGCCTATAATCCCAGCACTTTGGGAGGCCGAGGCTGGTGGATCATGAGGTCAAGAGTTTGAGACCATCCTGGCCAACATGGTGAAACCCCATCTCTACTAAAAATACAAAAATCAGCTGGGCGTGGTGGTGTGTGCCTGTAGTCCCAGCTACTCAGGAGGCTGAAGCAGGAAAATCACTTGAACCTGGGAGACGGAGGTTGCAGTGAGTCAAGATTGCGCCATTGTACTCCAGCCTGGGGACAAAGCGAGACTCTGTCTCGAAAAAAAAGTTTTGCTATATAAGTTATGTAAAGTAGGTTGAAATAGTCTACTTTTAAAAGCATAGACATTTTCGAAAATCTTCATGTCAAAATAATTGATAAGGACACTTCTAATAATGGAGGTAGCATAAAGTGGTCAAGTGAACCCATCTACAGTTAATAACTAAGAAAAGTAGCCAAAATATCTAAAAATGACTTTTTAAAAATCTAAAACAATAAAAGCAGGTAAAAACCACAGGAGAATTTGTTCAGCAACTGATAAGAATTATGAGTTTGTGGCTTTTTGTCTGATGGTGTCCCTCACCACTGAAGCTCAGCACTGCAGGCTTACTGGCTCAAACTGTCAGCAAACTGAGTACAGGGTTTGTTAGAAGAGAAGTCATCAGTTTGGGGAGTGACCTACAAAATGTGTGAGATCCAAAATCTGGGTGTAAACTCTGCTCAAATCACTGACTGACCACTGAAATACAGACAGCCTGATGAAATAACAGGAGTCCCTGAAAAACAGAACTGCACTCAGTGAAGTGTATGAGTTTGCTGCTCTTTTGAATGCATATATTTCCCAACAGAGGTACACCTCGGGTAGCAGAAAGCTGAAGACTTATTTGAGGTAACAGCGAATAGAAGTAGAGCTGGCAAAGCAGTTTAGAATTTAGAAGGAAAGACTGATAATTAGGGCAACTGCAGATGGGTGTAACCCCCACAATCTAAGTATAAACACTGGCCAAATCCTTCACTAAACTAAGAACTAAGCAGAATATAAACTGCTTCACTCTACTAAGGAGACAGGGAGTCTAGGCAAGTTTACTTCATTTAAAAACAAATAGTCAAACAGGCATGGTGGTTCACACCAGTAATCTCAGCACTTTGGGAGGCAGAGGTGGGAAGATCACTTGAGCCCAGGAGTCAAAGACCAGACTGGGCAACAAAATGAGACCCCATCTCTACAAAAAAATTTAAAAAATTAGCCAGGTAGCCAGGTGTGGTGGTATGCACCTGTGATCCTAGCTACATAGAAGACTGAGGCAGGAGAATTGCTTCAATCCAGGAGGTCAAAGCTGCAGTGAGCCATGCTCCTGCCACTGCACTCTAGCCTGGGTGACAGAGAAAGAACTTGGCTCAAAGAAACAAACAAACAACAAAAAATGCCAGTCAAATAATTATCTGAAGAACAAAATAGAATCCAGAGTGGCCACAATATGTTACAATGTACAGTTTTAACCAAAAGCTTTATAAGAAGATAACAAAATCTAGGCACTCAACAGTGTAAGACTCAAATATCCAATTAAAAATTATGAGACATACAAAGAAGCAAGAGAATGTGATCTATAACCAAGTGGAAAATCATGTAATAGACATAGAAACGATAGGAATGGCCAGGCATGGTGGCTCACTTCTGTAATCCCAGCACTTTGAGAGGCCAAGGTGGGCAGATTGCTTGAACTCAGGTGTTCGAACCAGCCAGGGCAACATGGTGAAATGCTGTCCCTACAAAAAATACAAAAATTAGCTGGGAATGATGGCATGTTCCTGTAGTCTCAGCTACTGGGGAGACTGAGATGGGAACTGGAGCCCAGGAGGTCAAGGCTCCAGTGAGCCAAGATTGCACCACTGCGCTCCAGCCTGGATGACAGAGTGAGACCCTGTCTCAGAGGAAGAAAGAAAGAAGGAAAGAAAGAAAGGGAGAGAGAGAGGGAGGGAGGGAGGAGAAATAATGGGAATGGTGAAATTTGCAGATGAAAATGTGAAAACAGCATTAAAATCATGTTTTACAGAAAATCTGCTGAATGGGAAAAAATATTTGCAAACTATCCATCTGACAAAGGACTAATATCCAGAATCTACAAGGAACTCAAACAGAGCAGTGAGAAAAAGCAAATAATCCTATCAAAAAAATGGTCAAATGACATGAACAGACATTTCTCAAAAGAAGATATATGAATGGGCAACAAACGTGAAAAATGCTCAACATCACTGATCAGGAAATACAAATTAAAACTACAATAAGATACCACCTTACTCCTACAAGAATGGCCATTATTAAAAAGTCAAAAAACAACAGATGGTGGTGTGGATGTGGAGAAAAGGGAATGCTTATACACTGCTGGTGGGAATGTAAATTAGTACAACCTCTATGGAAAACAGTATGGAGATTTCCTAAAAAACTAAAACTAGATCTACCATTCGATTCAGCAATCTCACTCCTGGGTATCTGCCCAAAGGAAAATAAGTTGTTATGTTAAAAAGTCATCTGCACGCATGTGTTTGTTGCAGCACAATTCACAATTGCAAAGACACGGAACCAACCTAAGTGCCCATCGACCAATGAGTGAATAAAGAAAATGTGATATACATACACCATGGAATATGACTCAGCCATAAAAAGAACTAAATATGTCTTTTGCAGCAACTTGGATGGAGCTGGAGGCCATTATTCTAAGTGAAATAGCTCAGGAATGGAAAATCCAATATCTTATGTTTTCACTTATAAGCAAGAGCTAAGCTATGGATACACAAAGGCTATATATGCACAAAGTGATATAATGAACTATGGAGACTCAGAAGGGGGAGAGTGGGGAGATATAAAAACTATATATTGGATACAACGTATACTACTAGTGAGACAGGTGCAGTAAAATCTCAGACTTCACCACCATACAACTCATCCATGTAACCAAAAACCACTTGTACCCCAAAAGCTATTAAAATATAAAAAGTTTTAACTGAAAAAAAAAAGATAAAATTATGTTTTAATTTTTTTTCTTTTTTTGAGACACAGTCTCACTCTGTTGCCCAGTCTGGAGTGCAGTGGGTGTAATCTCAGCTCACTGCAACCTGCATCTCCCAGGCTCAAGCGATTCTCCTGCCTCAGCCTCCTGAGTAGTTAGTATTACAGGTGCATGCCACCGCACCCAGCTATTTTTTTTTGTACTTTTAGTAGAGACAGGGTTTCGCTATGATGGCCAGGCTGGTCTTGAACCCCTGGCCTCAAGTGATCTGCCTGCCTCTGCCTCCCAAAATGCTGGAATTTTAGATGTGAGCCACTGTGCCCAGCCTGTTTTAGTTCTTAAAGGAAAACATGGGCTGAGTATGGTGGCTCACACCTGTAATCCCAATGCTTTGGGAGGCCGAGGCAGGCTGATCAGCTGAGGTCAGGAGTTCAAGACCAGCCTGGCCAACATGGTGAAACCCCATGTCTACAAAAATACAAAAATTAGCTGGGCATGATGGCAGGTGCCTGTAACCCCAGCTATTCAGGAGGCTAAGGAGGGAGAATCACTTAACCTGGGAGATAGAGGTTGCTGTGAGCCGAGATCGTGCCATTACACTCCAGTCTGGGCAAGAGAGCTAGACTCCATCTCAAAAAAGAAAAGTAAATATGAACACAATGAGGAAAGAAATGTAAGATATAAAAAAGAGCCAAAAAAAAAAGAGCCAAACAAAACTTTTAGAAATGATAATGAAAGATTTATGGAATGAGATTAACAGCAGAGTAGGCACAAGGAAGAAACTGTCAATAAATGTGAAGAAATACCAATAGGAACAATCTAAACTCAAGAGAGAGAAAAAAAAGAAAGAAATTAAGAAAATCTCAGATACCTTTGGGACAATATCAAGTGCTATAATGTACATATAGTTGAGGACCCAGAAAAGGAAGGACAGGAAAATATTTAAGAAACAATGACCAAAATGTTGGCACATATGAAGCAAATAATAAACTTATATATCTTAAACTCTCAATAACCCCAAGCAAGACACACACACACACATACACACACACACACACACACCACACTCACATCATGTTAAGATGGCTAAACACTGTTGCGGGAAGTCAGGGACCCCAAACAGAGGGACCGGCTGGAGCCAAGGCAGAAGAACATAAATTGTAAAGATTTCATGGACATTTATTAGTTCTAATACTATAAAAGTATTAGAATTAATAGTTTTATAATTTCTCATGCCTGTCTTTACTGCAATATCTGAACATAAATTGTGAAGATTTCATGGACATTTATCACTTTCCTAATAATACTCTTATAATTTCTTATGTCTGTCTTTAATCTCTTAATCCCATTATCTTCATAAGCTGAGAATGTACGTCACCTCAGGACCACTATTGTACAACTTGATTGTAAAACGTGTGTTTGAACAGTATGAAATCAGTGCACCCTGAAAAAGAACAGAATAACAGCAATTTTAAGGGAACAAGGGAAGACAACCATAAGGTCTGACTGCCTGCGGGGTTGGGCAGAATAGAGCCATATTTTTCTTCTTTCAGAGAGCCTATAAACGGACATGTGAGTAGGAGAGATATCACTGAATTCTTTTCCCAGCAAGGAATATTAATAATTGATACCGCGGGGAAGGAATGCATTCCTGGGGGGAGGTCTATAAACGGCCACTCTGGGAGTGTCGTTCAGTAAGGACTGAAATACACCCTGGTGTCCTGCAGTACCCTCAGGCTTACTAGAATTGGGAAATTCCAGCCTGGCAAATTCTAGTCAGACTGGTTCTCTGCGCTCGGACCCTGTTTCCTGTTAAGATGTTTATCAAGACAATACATGCACAGCAGGACATAGACCCTCATCAGTAATTCTAATTTTGCCTTTGCCTTGTGATCTTATTGCCCTTTGAAGCATGTGATCCTTGTGACCTACTCCCTGTTCATACACCCCCTCCCCTTTTAAAATCCCTGATAAAAACTTGCCAATTTTATGGCTCGGGGTCATCATCACAGTTCTACCAATATGTGATGTCACCCCCAGAGGCCCAGCTGTAAAATTCCTCTCTTTGTACTCTTTCTCTTTATTTCTCAGACTGGCCAACACTTAGGGAAAATAGAAAAGAACCTGCGTTGAAATACTGGGGGCTGGTTCCCCTGATAAAAAAATGGATCATAAAGAGAAAATCATAAAAGAAGCTAGAGAGAAAAATACAATATGTCTTCTTATACAGAAGAAGAGAGATAAGAATTACAGACTTCTCACCAGACACTATGCAAGCCAGATGACAATGGGCCAATAAAGGGCCAAAGGGGCACAAAAACAAACAAAAGTGCCTGTACCCAGCCAAAATATACTTTAAAAATGAAAATGAAATAGTAAATTTTTTCAAATGGAAAAGGCTGAAAGAATTCATCAGCATTGAACGTGTATTACAGGAGAGGCAGGTGATACCAAATAGAAACCTGTATTAATCCAAAGGAATAAAGAGTACCAGAATAAGTAAACACATGGGTAAATAAGAGATTTTTTTCTTATTTAAAAATTTTCACTATACCTTTCTATGAGACTAAGATTACTCCAAAATAAAAAGGTTTAAAAAATTAACCTTAGCCTGGACAATATGGTAAAACCCTGCCTCTACAAAAAAAAAAGAAAAATTAGCCAGGCATGGTGGCACACACCTATAGTCCCAGCTACTCGGGACGGTGAGATGGGGGGATTATTTGAGCCCAGGAAGGTCAAGGCTGCAGTGAGCCATGCTTGCACCACTGCACTCCAGCCTGGGCAACAGAGGAAGACCCTGTCTCAAAAAAAGACAAAAAAATAAATAACCTTAATACTTAAAGTCAAACTGAAAACGATGTTTTGTTTAGTTTATATTATATGCAGAAGTAAAATATATGATAAAATAGCACAAGGGACAAGAGGGGTAAATGAAAAAATACTGTTGTAGGATTCATATACTAAACATAAAATGGTATGTTATTAGGAGGTAGACTGTGATAAATTAAAGATACATTTTTTTAACTTAGAGTAAGCTCTAAAAAAAAAAAAAGAGGTGTAGCTAACAAGCCAACAGTAGAGATAAAATGGAATAATGAAAACTATTCAATTAATCCAAAAGAAGGCAGGGACAGAGGGAAAAAAGAAAAGAACACATGAAGAAAATGGAAAATAAATAGCAAAATGATAGATTTAAAACCAAGCCACATTAATAATTACATTGAAGGAGACATATTCTAAACACTCCAATAGAAGGCAGAGATAGGGGAGGCAGAGCAAGATGGGTGAAGAGAAGCCTCTAGTGATCATCCCCTCTGCAGGAATACTAAATTGAATAACTATCCACACAGAAGAGCACCTTCATAAGAACCAAAAATCAGCTTGGGTGCCAGCTCAGTCACAGTGGGATACAGCATCAGGTGGGCTCCTGGGGTCTCCTCTTCCAGACCTTGGCTCTCAACAGCATTTCTGGACTTGCCCTTGGCCAAAGGGGAGCCTACTGTCCTGAAGGGAGAGACTAAGAACTGGCAGTACTTACCACTAGCTGACCAAAGAGCCCTTGGGTCTTGAGTGAATATTGGGGGTACCCACGTAGTACACATTGAAGGCCGGGGCAGTGGATGCCACTAGGAGAGACTCCTCTGCTTGGAGAAAGGGTAGGGAAGAGTGGGAAGGACTTTGTCTTCCAGTTTTGGTGCCAGGTTCAGCTGCAGTAGAATAGAGCACCAGGTAGATTCCTAAGGTTCCCAACTCCAGGCCCGGGCTCCTAGATGGCATCTATGAATGCTGTCAGAACTACAGGGACTCACAACCCTCAAGGGAAGGACACAAGCCTGACAGGACTTGCCACTCGCTGTCAATCTGAAAGAAAAGGACATTCATGAGCAATAAGAAATCATCTGGGCCAGGTGTGATTGCTCATGCCTATAATCCCAGCACTTTGGGAGGCCAAGGCGGGTGGATCATGAGGTTAGGAGTTCAAGACCAGCCTGGCCAACACAATGAAACCCCGTCTCTAATAAAAATACAAAAAATTAGCCAGGTGTGGTGGAGGGCACCAGTAATCCTGGCTACTTGGGAGGCTGAGGCAGGAGAATCACTTGAACCTGGGAGGTGGAGGTTGCAGTGAGCTGAGATCCCACCACTGCTCTCCACACTGGGTGAGAAGAGTGAAATTCTGTCTCACCAAAAAAAAAAAAAAATCACCTGAAGGTACAAAATTCGCTGATAGTATTAAGTACACAGAAAAACACAGAATATTAAAAAACAGTAACTCTGGTGTGTACACTACTTTTAAGTAGAAAGAATAAAAGATCCTATCAAAAATAATAACTACAACAACTTTTCGAGACATACACAGTATAATAAGATATAAATAGAAACAATAAAAAGTTAAAAAGCTGGAGGATGAAGTTAAAGTATAGAGATTTTGAGTTTGTATTAGTTTTCCCTTTGCTTGTTTCTTTATGCAATTAGTATTATCATCAGTTTAAATTAATAGATTATATGATATGATTTGCAAGCCTCATGGTAACCTCAAATCAAAAAACAGACAACAGATACACAAAAAAATAAAAAGCAAGAAATTTAAAAATACCACCTGAGAAAATCACCTTTATTTAAAGGAAGACAGGAAGGAAAACAAGAAGGAAAAGGAGAACACAAAACACCCAGAAAATAAATAACACATTGGCAGGAGTAAGTTCTTATTTATCAATAATAACATTGAAGGTAAATGGACTAAACTCTCCACTCCAAAGACATAAAGTGGCTGAATAAATAAAAAGACAAGATCCAATGATCTATTGCCTGTACGAAACATATTCCACCTGGCCAGGCATGGTGGCTCATGCCTATAATCCCAGCACTTTGGGAGGCAAAGGTGGGTGGATCATGAGGTCAGGAGATCGAGACCATCCTGGTTAACACGGTGAAACCCCATGTCTACTAAAAATACAAAAAATTAACCAGGCGTGGTGGCATGCACCTGTAGTCCCAGCTACTCAGGAGGCTGAGGCAGGAGAATGGCATGAACATGGGAGGTGGAGCTTGCAGTGAGCCGAGCCAAGATCAGGCCACTGCACTCCAGCCTGCAACAAAGCGAGACTCCATCTCAAAAAAATAAATAAATAAATAAATAAATTTCACCTATAAAGACACACATAGAGTGAAAATAAAGGGATGGAAAAAGATATTCCATGCCAATGGAAACAAAAAAAGAGCAGGAGTAGCTATACTTACATCAGACAAAATAGATTATTTCAAAACAAAAACTATGGAACAAAGAAGGTCATTATATAATGATAAAAGGGTCAATTCAGTAAGAGGATATAGCACTTGTAAATATATATGCACCCAACACTGGAGCACCCACATATGTAAAGTACATATTGTTACCACTACAGAGAGAGATAGACCCCAATACCATAATAGCTGGAGACTTCAACACCCCACTTTCAACATTGGACAGATCATCCAGACAGAAAATCAACAAAGAAACATCAGACTTGATCTACACTATAGACCAAATGGACCTAATAGATATTTACAGCACATTTTATCCAACGGCTGCAGAATACACATTCTTCTCCTCAGCACATGGCTCATTCCCAAGGATAAACTATATATTAGGTCACAAAACAAGTCTTAAAACATTCAAAAAATTGAAATAAGGTAAAGAATCTTCAATGGAATGAAACTAGAAATCACAAGAGGAATTTTGGAAACTATACAAACACATGAAAATTAAACAAGTTGCTCCTGAATAACCAGTGGGTCAATGAAGAAATTAAGAAGAAAATTGAAAAATTTATTGAAGCAAATGATAATGGAAACACAACCTACCAAAACCTACAGACACAGGATACAGTGACAGAAGTCCTAAGAAGAAAGTTTATAGCTATAAGCACCTACATCAAAAAAGAAGACAAACTTCAAATAGATAAACTAATGATGCATCTTAAAGAACTAGAAAAGCACAAGCAAATCAAACCCAAAACTAATAGAAGAAAAGAAATAATAAAGGTCAGGGCAGAAATTAATGACATTAAAATGAAAAAAAAATACAAAAGATCAATGAAAGGAAATTATGGCTTTTTAAAAAACATAAACAAAATTTACAAACTTTTAGCCTAACTAGTCAAGAAAAAAAGAGAGAAGAGCTAAACAGATAAAATCAGAGATGAAAAAGAAGACTTTACAACTGATACCACAGAAATTCAAAGGATCATTTGTGGCTACTGTCAGCAACTGAATGTGAATAAATTAGAAAATCTAGAAGAAATAGATACCTTGCTAGAAAGCTACAACCTACCAAGATTGGGCCATGAAGAAATCCAAAACCTGAGCCAACCAATAAGAAGTAATGAGATCAAAGTTGTAATATAAAGTCTCCCAGCAAAGAAAGCCAGAGACCTGATGGCTTCACTGCTGAATTTTACCAAACATTTAAAGAAAAATGAATGCCAATCCCACTCAAAATATTCAGAAAAATAGAGGATGATGGAACACTTTCAAACTTATTCTGTGAGGCCAGTATTGCCCTGATACCAAAACCAAAGACACATTAAAAAAAAAGCAAACCACAAGCCAATATCCCCAATGAACATTAACACAAAAATCCTCAAAAAAAAATACTAGCAATCCAAATTCAACAAGACGTTAAAAAGAGCATTTATCATGACCAAGTGGTTTATCCCATGGATGCAAGGATGTTTCAACATATGCAAATTAATCAATGTGATACAGCATATCAACAGAATGAAGAACAAAAACCAACGATCATTTCACTTAATGCTGAAAAAACATTTGATAAAATTAAACATACCTCCATGATAAATCCTCAAAAAACTGGGTATAAAAGTAACATACCTCAACACAGTAAACAGATCCACAGCTAGTTTTATACTGAATGGGGAAAAATAGAAAACCTTTCCTCTAAGATCTGGAACAACGACAAGGATGCCCACTTTTACCACTATTATTCGACATAGTACTGGAAGTCCTAGCTAGAGCAATTAGACAAGTGAAAGAAAGGGCATCCAAACTGGAAGTAAGAAGTCAAATTATCCTTGTTTTCAGATGATATAATCTTATATTTCAAAAAATCTAAAGACTCCACCAAGAAACTATTAGAATTGATCAACAAATTCAGTAAAGTTGTTGGATACAAAATCAACATAACAAAAATCAGTAGTATTTCTATATGCCAAGAGTGAACAATTTGAAAAAGAAATCAAGAAAGTAATCCCATTTACAATAGCTACAAGTAAAATAAGATACCTAGGAATAAATTTAACTAAATAATCGAAGATCTCTCTGCAATAAAAAGTATAAAATATTGATGCAGGAAATTGAAGAGGACACACAAAAAATGGAAAAATATTCCATCATCATGAATTTGAAGAAACAATATTGTTAAGATGTCCATACTACCCAAGGCAATCTACAGATTCGGTGCAATCCCTATGAATATAACCAGTGACATTCTTGACAGAAATAGAAAAAATAGTCCTAAAATTTATATAGAACCACAAAAGACCCAGAATAGCCAAGCTATCCTGTGCAAAAAGAACAAAACTGCTAGGTATATACCCAAAGAATCACACTGCTAGGTATATACCCAAAGAAAATGAAGTCAGTATATTAAAGAGATATACTGCACTCACTCCCATATTTATTACAGCCCTATTCACAACAGCCAAGGTTTAGAAGCAACCAAAGTGTCCATCAACAGATAAATGGATAAAGAAAATGTGATACTTATACACAATGGAGTACTATGCAGCCATAAAAATCATGAAATCTTGTCATTTGCAACAACATGGATGGAACTGGAGGTCATTATGTTAAGTGAAATAAGCCAGGCACAGAAAGACAAATATTTCAAGTTGTCACTTATTTGTGGGAGCTATAAAAGAAAATCAACTAAACTCATGGGGATAGAGAGTAGAATGATGGTTCCCCGAGGCTGAGAAGGGTAGTGGTGGTGGCAGGGGTGGTGGGGGGCAAGTGGGTATGGCTAATGGATACAAAAATATAGTTGATATAGTTAGATAGAATAAATACAATCTAGTATTTTGATAGCACAAAAGCACACTTAAAAATAACTAAGAGAGTATAGTTGGATACAAACAATCCAACTATACAAAGAATAAATGCTTGAGGTGCTGGATACCCCATTTACCCTGATGTGATTATTATTTATTTTTTTTTTTTTGAAATGGAGTTTTGCTCTTGCTGCCCCAGCTGCAGTGCAATGGCGTGATCTCAGCTCACCCCAACCTCTGCCTCACAGGTTCAAGTGATTCTCCTGCCTCAGCCTCTGGAGTAGCTGGGATTACAGGCATGCGCCACAGTGCCTGGCCATCTGATGTGATTATTATGCATTGTATCTCTGTATCAGAATATCTCGTGTACCCCATAAATACATACACCTACTATGTACCCACAGAAATTCAAAATAAAAAAAGAATGCAGATAGACTGGGTGAAAAAAGAAGATCCAGCAATATGCTTTAAATATAAAGACACAGATTTTATGCAACAAAGGGATAGGGAATGATATACCGTGATAACTCTAATCATAAGAAAGCTGGAGGGCCAGGCGCGGTGGGTCACACCTGTAATACCAGCACTTTGGGAGGCCAAGGTGGGCGGATCACCTGAGGTCGGGAGTTCGAGACCAGCCTAACCAACACGGAGAAACCCCATCTCTACTAAAAATACAAAATTAGCCAGGTGTGGTGGCGCATGCCTGCAATCCCAGCTACTCGGGAGGCTGAGGCAGGAGAATCGCTTGAACCCAGGAGGCGGAGGTTGTGGTGAGCCAAGGTCTTGCCATTGCACTCCGTCTAAAAAAAAAAAAAAAAAAAAAAAATGCTGAAGTGGCTGGTGGCCATATTAATATCATACAAATTAGAGTTTGGAACAAAGAATATTATCTCAAATAAATAGAGACATTTCACAGTGTCAAAGTGATTAATTCATCAAGAAGACATTACAATCCTAAATATATATGCTCTCAATAACAGAACTTTAAAATATATGAAACAAATTCTGACAGAATAGAAAGAAGAAAAAATAGATGAATTTACAATTATAGTTTGAGACTTCAACATTTCTCTTTCAGTATTTGATATAACAAGTAGACAGAATGTAGACGTATATAGAAGAATTAAACAATATTTTCACCAACATGTCTTAATTGATGTTTACAAAACACTCCATCCAACAACAGCAAAATACACATTTTTTTCAAGAGTACAGGGACTATTCAGTAAGATAGGCCTTGTGGTAGGCCATAAAATAAATCCCAATAAAGTTAAAGGGATTGAAATATAGTTATATTCTCTCACTACCATGAAATTATATTAGAAATCAGTAACAGAAGCATCGTAAACTCCATGGAAAATGCTAAATATTTGCACAAATCTCAAGGACATCATGCTGAGTGAAAGAAACCAGGCTCTAAAAGTTACATACTATTGTGTTTCCGTTGATTTGACAACTACATTCAAACTACAGTCATAGAGAACATATCAGTGTTTATCAGGGCAAAGAGGTGGTTAATGGATATCACAACAAAGGGATAGGGCAAGGACTTTTTTCAGAAGGTGAGTAATGCAACTATTGATATTTTGACTGTGGTATTCCCTACACAAGTATATACATGTGTTAATACTCATAGAATTGTATACCAACAGTAAAGTCATTTTTACTGCATGTCAATTTTAAAACATCTAGTGTGGGGTTGGCCTTTATGTGCATCTGGCTTCAGGATTCAAATGATGCCCACTGTTTGAATTTTTATTATTATTATTTTTTTATTTTTATTTTATTAATTTTTTTTTTTTTTGATAGGGAGTTTCGCTCTTGTTGCCCAGGCCGGAGTGCAATGGTGTGATCTCAGCTCATCGCAACCTCTGCCTCCCAGGTTCAAGCGATTCTCCTGCCTCAGCCTCCCTAGTAGCTGGGATTACAGGCGTGTGCCACCACGCCCGGCTAATTTTGTATTTTTAGTAGAGACGGGGTTTCTCCATGTTGGTCAGGCTGGTCTCAAACTCCCGACCTCAGGTGATCTGCCCGCCTCGGCCTCCCAAAGTGCTGGGTTTACAGGCATGAGCTACTGCGCCCGGCCATCACTGTTTGGATTTTTACTGTTTCTTTTCTGTGTCTTCTACAGTTTGGGCTACATTCTTTAGGTTCCTATGGTATTCCTTGGCAGCTTCAGGCTCACATCATGACAAAGCATCTGCCTTGTTCATCTCTCTACATCTAGCATCTACTACAGTGCCCAGCACATGACAAATGCTCAAACATTACTTAGTGAACAATTGTCCTTAAATTTGACACACAGCTTGGTGGAGTCAGGCATGGAGCAACATATTATCGCATTATTGCACAGATTACTGGTGATAACATGAAAGTGAGAGTGGTTATTTCTACCTAGTTTAGCACTGTTCACGTGGCACTGTTTATTTCTTTTGCTCATTTTTCTTGATGTCCCGGTGAAATGGCTCCATTTTCTGGAGTATATCCCCTGGTTCTTTGTCACAGCCGAGAAAGAATTCAAAACATGGACACACACAAGGAGTGGGTTTAGGAGCGGAAAGTTTAATAGACAAGAAGAGAGAGAAAAAGGTTTCCTCATGCTGAGAAAGCGGATTGCCCCAAAGGGAGTCCAGTTTGGGGCAGAACGCAACCTGTTTTGTACGGAGGCTTGAGGAGGCGGTGATTGATTTACATAGGGCACAGGAGATTGGTTTGACCAGGTGTGTCATTTACGTAGCCAACGAAAAGACTGTCCCTCCCATCCTAGTCTTTTTTAATGCAAATGCAGCCTCCTCCTGGCGGCAGCCATCATACCTGTATACGTGGTTTTTACCTGAAGGCTGCTTTAATGCCAGCAAAGGCGGTCATAAGGAAAAGAGGGCGGGAGACCCCATATTGAATGTACCTGGGTTTCAGGTACAGCTGCCGACATTTACATATAAAAGCTTCTCAGGCTGCTTTCTGTTAAAGAAGTGGCTTGGGGCCGCTTTTTATTAAAGGAAAATTCCACTGAGAACTTTCACCCTTTCTAGTTGCCTAAGAATTATTTCTTAATAACTCCTGTATTACCTGGTCAGTTATAATTGAATGCAGGAGAGTGAATGAACAATTGCAGGCTTTCTGGATGACGTTATTTTTCTCCAGAGAGGATTGATCCTATTCTTTGGCAGGCAACTAAAGTCAGGCAGATCAGCTCATTCCAATCAGGGCTGAGAGCATGTGAGGCTAGGCTGTAGTCTTACAATAGTTGTACTGTCTCTAGTTTGCACCCTTTCCTAGGGTAATGTCATTGAAGAGTATCAGCTGAGAGCTTGTGGTGTTTACTGGACTTCTTCCTTCTTGGCAGATGCTGAATTCCAATTTCATGGTACAGAAAACTCTGCTGTGCTTTTCGGTCATTTCTGCTTGGTTTAGTAGCCTCTAATCCCATGCACCTCTAGAATCAGCAAGTACTTCTAGCTAAAAACAGGTATCATGAACTGAGTACACGTCTACATCTCTTATCTCCAAGATCTTGGCTCCTAAATTCCTGGCAGCTCAAACTCCAGTTTTTATCTTCTCCATCCCGTTAGATTGCTGAAAACTGCTGGTGTCTCTAGCATCTTCTTTATGCCTGGCTTCTCACCCCAAACCAAGCATTTGTAAATGCTGAAGAGGAAAGCAGAATGCAAAATATTGGATTCAACTTAGTGAGCTGCTTTTTCCTCTAGGACATCGGTACATAGAGTCTTGACTGCCGTTTCAGCTTTCTGATGCCTTCAAATAGATATGCCAAAAAATTTTAGCTAGATGTACTAGTTGTTCTTCATATGAGTATTAATCTGCTGCAAAGGACTTTGTCATAGCTGAAAGAGAAGTCTCTTATGCTTTTTTTTTTTTTTAATGACAGGGTCTCCCTTTGCTGCCCAGGCTAGAGTGCAGCAGCATGATCATGGCTCACTGTAACTTCTGGGCTCAAGCAATCCTCCCACCTCAGCCTCCCAAGTAGATATGACTGCAGGTGTGTGCCGTGACACTTGGCTAATTAAAAAAAAAAAATTAATAGATACCAGGTCTCTCTATGTTGCCCAGGCTGGTGTCAAACTCCTAGCTTCAGGAAAGCCTCCCACCTCAGCTTCCCAAAGTGCTGAGATTACAGACGTGAGCCACTGCACCCAGCCTCTTTTTATGTTTTTAATGTCTATGTGATCTGTACTACTGTCCAATTCTCTGTTGTTGATATTTGTTATTTCTCTTTATTTTTTCTTTATTAATCTCACCAAATGTGTACCAATTTTATAAGCCTTTTCAAAGAACCAACTTTCGGTTTCGTGGATGTTTTTCATGATATGTATTAATATGGCTCTGATGAGTGAAGAACACCAGGGCTCTTGTCTCACGCCGAATTGGATAAAACGACACGGACACACGTGGAGTAGTTTTAAGGAGTGGAGACTTTAATAGGCAAGAAAGAAGGGAGAAGAAAGAAGAACCTCCCCTGAACAGAGACAGAGGGAGGGGGGCGCTCCAAAGCCGTGAGAGGAAACCCTGAGTGCCGTGGAAATGTAACTGCTTATATAAGGAGGCTGGAGGAGGTGGTACCTGATTTGTATAGGGCTCAGGGAATTGGTTTGAGCAGGCATGTCACTCACATAACCTGTGAAAAAAAACTGGTCCTCCCACCCTAGCCTTTTAATATGCAAATACAGGGCACCATGATGTTCTACACACGTGGGGATATGTGGGGGCGGCCATGTTGCCAGGCACATGTGGGGGCAAGGGCAAGAGGGCAAAGGTGGGAATTGCCATGTTTGGGTGGACCTAGTTTCTAATGACTTGCATTTGCATATCAAAGTTTGCCGGCCTGGCTCTAAGAGCTGGAGCTTTCCTTTTCTGGAGCTGCTTTAAAAGAGACAAAAACTTTCCAAGGACCCCTTTTCCTCTCTATCTGCCTAAAATAATTTCTTAATAACTCCTATAACATTATTACAGGTTTCCTAAAATGCCAAGATGAAATTAGACATGCAAGGGATTTATTAGTGGAAAACAGTGGTGAGGGGAAGTGAGGAGGCTGGGAGGGGAGGTTGGGAGAACTATCAGGCCACAATGCAGGTCTGACCTTTTGTGAAGGAAAGCAGGCTAAAGAAGAGGTTTAGACTGCTATGAAAGTCAAAGAAAGTTCAACAGGCCAGTGAGGAGTCACCCTGTCAGAAGTGATCTGCGTCTTCCCCGAAATGACCTACCATAGCATTTCTGCCACTCCCAGTCACTGCTTGGCAGCACCCATGAGAAGCATAGACTCAATGTGTATGCAGAGCTGGATGCAAGGAGCACAGCAGCTGAAGCCATCAGTTTTCACCCCGCAGCTGAAGATCTGTCAGTGAATATGCTCAAGGTTGCCACTATAATTTTGGGTCACAGGGTAGTGCTTATACTGATGCAAACAAGATCCAAAAGGGATGCCTGGTTCAAAAGGTGGGAGGCTTTCTGCAAGTGAAAGATGAGGAAAAACTTTAAAAAGTTTATTTTAGGCTCTTGATCCTCATTGTTATGATGCATCCTTGTAAATTTGTCCCAAGAAAACTTTATTAAAATTCATGTATTTAATGAGATTAACCAAAGGAAAAAAAGGAAATGAATATTAAAGTGACAATTACAGAAGTAAAAGACCTAATTATTTATCAGGGGCAAATTCCATACAGTATTTATATTACATAATATATTTGTATCAAGTTTAATTCACTTAATTCATCATTAAAATTGTTTACCAGAATTCAGTTCTTCCTGTTACACATTGCTGGGCTGGTGCTCTCAAGTGTTTGTTTTTATCATAAAATTATTTTTGCTTAAACAATAATTAAGCATTAATAATTGTTTTAATTAACAATTGTTTAATACAAGGTCAAGAGTGCTTTAAAAAAGTGAGATTTAGGCCAGACTCAGTGGCTCACAGCTGTAATCCCAACACTTTGAGAGGCCGAGGCGGGAGGATGGTTTGAGCCCAGGAGTTCAAGACCAGCCTGGGCAACATCGTGAGACCTTGCTGCTGGAGTGCAGTTGCGCTGTCTCGGCTCATCACAACTTCCGTCTCCTGGGTTCAAGTGATTCTCCTGCCTCAGCCTCCTGAGTAGATGGGATTACAGGCATGTACCACCACACCTGGCTAATTTTGTATTTTTATTAGAGACGGGGTTTCTCCATGTTGGTCAGGCTGGTCTCAAACTCGTGACCTCAGGTGTTCCTCTTACCTCGGCCTTCCAAAGTGCTGGGATTACAGGTGTGAGCCACCGCACCCAGCCTCAAATTTTTTTTAAAAAATTATGTGTGATGGTGCATACCTGTGGTCCCAGCTACTCAGGAGGTTGAGGCAGAAGGATCACTTGAGCCCATGAGATTGAGGCCACAGTGAGCCTTGTTTGTGCCACTGTATGCCAGTCTGGATGACAGAGCAAGACCCTGTCTCAAAGAGAGAGAGAGAGAGAGAGAGACAGAGACAGAGAGAGAGAGAAATTTATAAAGAAAACATCTCTTTTTTTTTTTTTTTTAAAGTCAGGGTCTCTGCTCTGTCACTCGGCTGGAGTGCAGTGGTGCAATCATAACTCACTGTGCCCTCAAACTCTTGGACCCAAGTGATCTTCCTACTTCAGCCTCCCAAGTAGCTCGGACAACAGGTGCATGCCACCATGCCCGGCTAATTGTTGTTGTTGTTGTTGTTTTTGTTTTAGCGATGGGGGTCTCCTTA
Organism: Pan troglodytes; assembly: GCF_028858775.2. Taxonomy (NCBI): domain Eukaryota; kingdom Metazoa; phylum Chordata; class Mammalia; order Primates; family Hominidae; genus Pan; species Pan troglodytes. The sequence goes on along the minus strand of NC_072408.2, from coordinate 111,901,088 downwards.
CATTGCCCAGGCTGGTCTTGAACTCTTGGCCTCAAGCGATCCTCCTGCCTGAGCTTCCCAAGTCACTGGGGTTACAGTCGTGAGTCACTAGCCTAGCTCACATCACTCTTATATATGGTAAAACAGAGTATTCAGCAGAGCAAAATTTAAAAATATATAGAGAAACAGCAATGTTTCCAAATAGTCAATATGGCTACATGTTAATTTCAGTCAAAAAGCAACCAAACAAGAAGAGGGCATGGAAACCCATAGAATTTTGTTCTAAAATCCTTGAAGTTGACTGTGGAAGTAAAAATGTTCTACACACATTTTTAGAAGTTTATAAATTATATGACTTGCAATTTCATAAAATTCTGAGTGAACATTGTGTCTAGGACAAAACAGATCCCTGATCAACGTATTATATTTGCACAAGGCCCCTAATGTCACAGATATTAGTCACTAAACAAAACATTTATCTATGGCAGAATGAGTAGATTCCAATGTAGGGCCTAGTGCAGTGGCTCACGCCTGTAATACTAGCACTTTGGGAGGTGGAGGTGGGCAGATCACTTGAGGCCAGGAATTCGAGACCAGGCTGGGCAACATGGCAAAACCCCTTCTCTACAAAAAAATACAAAAAAAATTAGCCGAGCATGGTGGTGTGTGCCTGGAATTCCAGCTACCCAGGAGGCTGATGTAGAAGGACCACCTGAGCCAGGGAAGGTCAAGGCTGCAGTGAGCTGTGATCCCACCACTGCATTCCAGGGACACCAATTCCAAAAAATAAAAATAAAAAAGATTCCAATTTAGTATTCTGTAAACCCAAGACCATAGCCACTCTTACTATGCAAGCTTTACATAGAACTCTAACTTTCATACAGAGTTTTGTGTGGGAATTCTTGGGTTTCAACTTGGCACATCATCTATGTACTTTCTAAAGTGTGAAATTAATCCAGACACTTACAAAAAGTTATTCAAATGATTGTATTTACAAAAATGGCACAAAGTGAATTAAATAGTCTATGCACATGCATATATATATTTGAACTCCATAAAACATTATTATTATTGTTCTATACAATTAATATTAACTTAAATTTGCCCTCATATTAATCCTTTACATTACTATTCATTCTTTCATCTGTGAGTTTCCATCTGGGATTATTTTCTTTCCTACAAACTTATCCAACAATTTTCTATTGTTGTTTGGATATTTGTGTATTTTCATGTATACATATATAAACATAATATTTTATTATATTAATTATAATAATTTATTATTGTTCATGTGGTCAATGTTCACTTTTTTTTTTCTTGAGACAGGGTCTCACCCTGTCACCCAGCTGGAGTGCAGTGGCACAACTACAGCTCACTGAAACCTCAATCTGCCAGCTCAAGCGATCCTCCTTACTCAGCCTTCCGAGAAGCTGGGACTAGAGGCACGTGACCATGCCTGGCTAATTGTTGTATAATTTTTGTATTTTTTTGTAGAAACAGTGTTTCACCATGTTGCCCAGGCTGGTCTCGAACTGTGCCCACCTCATCTTCCCAAAGTGCTGGGAATACAAGCGTGAGCCACCACGCCCAGTCCAATGTTCACTTTAAATTTGCTCACGTCTTTGCCTTTTTTGTTGGGCTTCTTGCATTTCTAGGTTTCCATGTGGGTAAATTTTTTTTTCCTGCTGGAAGGATACTCTTTCATATTTCCTTTATTGTCTGTCTGCCGATGACAAATTCTCTCAAGTTTTTGTTTCTAAAAATGGCTTTGTTTTATCTCTATTTTTAAGGAGTATTTTTGCTGGGTATAGAAATAGATGGGCAGGGGTTGGTCTCTTTGTCAAACTCTGTAATTGCATCTGATCTAATTTCCAGTTATCAAGGAAACTATACTTTTGATTCTTCCAGGGAAAAAGTAAACACAATGAATATTTCATTATATTTGAGTGAACATAAATTCTACATTTCCTAAACTTGGGAATAGTAATATATAACTATGGAACCTCATTCAGGAAAAACAAAAACAAAAACAAACAAATAAAACAAACAAACAAACAAAAAACACTCCTTATGCACCCTTCTAGTATACACAGATCAGAATAAATAAAGTGAATATCAATATTTGGAAGTTTAAAAAAGCAATAAGTCACAAAATGCAGTCAGGAAAGTGGGTTGAATTGGCAAGATGTAGTGCTCAAAGCAAAACCCTGGATGTTTGTTGCAATTCTCCAAGTTTTTTTTTTTTTTTTTTTTTGAGACAGAGTCTCCCTCTGTCGCCCAGGCTGGAGTGCAGTGGCGCGATCTCGGCTCACTGCAAGCTCTGCCTCCTGGGTTGACGCCATTCTCCTGCCTCAGCCTCCCAAGTAGCTGGGACTACAGGCGCCCGCCACACGCCCGGCTAATTTTTTGTATTTTTAGTAGAGACAGGGTTTCACCGTATTAGCTAGGATGGTCTCGATCTCCTGACCTCGTGATCCGACCACCTCGGCCTCCCAAAGTGCTGGGATTACAGGCGTGAGCCACCGCGCCCAACCGCAATTCTCCAAGTTTTAATGATGGTTCTTTTTTGTCTCCTTACTCTCTTAAACACATTCATCCATTTCAACAAATTTTTTTTTAACAAGTTATTTTTTATTTTATTATTATTTTTTTAAAGCTCTGGTTAGTGCTAGATACTGTAAATCCTGATTAATCAGACATGGACTTAGCTTGCAAGGAGCTTCCAACAGAGACGTTAATAGGTATACAAATACCAGTAGCAGATTGAGACAGCCATAACAGATGCATAGACAAAGATTATTTCCTGTTAAGAGGAGTGAACAATTATTTATGGGGAATAAGGAGACTAAGAGAGAAAAGAATCAGAAAAAAGCGCCTCCAGGAGGCAGCATGTAAGCGGTACCTTTCAGAAAAGAAACGGTCGTGCCAAGATAATTACAAGTGACAGATGACAAGCTTTTCTGGGAAACATTGTCCAAGAAGGAATAGGCAAGAACTGCAGTCAAGCAGAATTACATATGCAAAAGAGCAGTGAGAAATAAGAGAAAATGGCAAATTGCAGACGGCCCTGAATGTTGGGCTAAGAAGTCTGGCTTGAGATAAACGTCCAGCTAAAGCAGGTCTGAGCGTTTTTTCCAGAGAGGTGAGGGAGAAGGGCATGTATCTATTAGGTTGATGCAAAAGTAATTGCGGGTTTGCCATTATTTTCAGTGGCAAAAACCACAATTACTTTTGCACCAATTTATTTATTTATTTTTAAGACAGAGTCTCGCTCTGTTGCCCAGGCTGAAGTGCAGTGGCATGATCTCAGCTCCACTGCAACCTCCGCCTCCCCGGCTCAAGTGATCCTCGTGCTTCAGCCTCCCGAGTAGCTGGGACTGCAGGCATGCGACATCACGCCCGGCTAATTATTTTATTATTTTTTATTTTTAGTAGAGACGGGGTTTCACCATGGTGGCCAGGCTGGTCTCGAACTCCTGAGCTCAGGCCATCTTCCCTCCTCGGCCTCCCAAAGTGCTGGGATTACAGGCGGGAGCCACCGCGCCCGGCCTACCGTCCTACGAGGTAGGCATCAGGATCCCTCCACAGCGAAGGCGCCCCCACTACGTATCTGTCTACAGGCGTGCCTTTTACGGGCTGTGCTATGGACAGCACTTGGGATGTTAGATTGACCACTAATAAGGTAGATCCGTATACACTGCTGCGGGGCTGAGTAACTGGTAGAGGGTCCCACAGTTAGAAAGCACCTGGACCTTGGCTAGAATTGGCGGAAAGTCCAGGCAGCGGAGAGGCGCGGTCCCTGGGACTGGGCGCGCTCTTGGCACCAGGGTCAGGGCCCACAGGCTCCAGGAAGCCCACGCGCTCCGCCGGGTCGCACCAGGTTGGCTGTCCGAACGCAGCCAGCTGGCGGGGCGGGGCCTTCCAGCTGGGGGCGGGGTCTTGACAGCTAGGGGGCGGGGCCTCGCAGCTGGTAGGGTGGGGCGGGCCGCGGGCTGTGGGCTTTGGGAGGGGTGCGGACTAGCAGAGGCCGAGAGCCGCGAGCCGCGAGCCAGGCAGTCCGGGGCATCCAGACTGCAGGCCGCGCCCAGGCCGCGCCCAGGCCGCGCCCAGGCTGCGCCGCCCGCCTGCCTCCCGCGCCGCCGCGTCGCCAGTGCTAGCGCTCCTCTCCAGCATGCTGCGGCGGGGCAGCCAGGCGCTCCGGCGCTTCTCCACTGGCCGGGTGAGTCCGGCCCGGGCGAGCGTCCCGGCTGTCACCCTGTCCTGGTTTCCAGACTCCGGGGCGGGAGGGCCGGGGCGGTGGGGCTGGGGATGAGCAGCGATGCTTAGACTTTGCTAAACACCAAGACAGCGTTTAAAACAAACAAACAAACAAACAAAAACAGAGAGACCTCAGAGGAGGGCTTGGGGAGGGTCCCGGATGGGAATTGGCACGCAAGCCATTGTCTTCTGCCGGGAGGGGGCTGAGGATGCAGTTTTTGGACGTGTCAAGTCTGGCTGGGATGGCAAGGTAGGAACAGTCACTTGGTAAGGAGGACAGAGTCTGCTTCCTTTCCTTTTTCACTTCAATCATGAGATCCCTGGTCAAGAGCTGGAGCCATATGGGACCGAGACTGTCTCCTGGAGGAGGGGAGTATCAAGTCAATAGGGTCCTCGTTGGCGGCCTGGGAGGTGTAAGCGCTCGAGACTGGCACGCAGGGCCGGTTCAGATCATGGCACTCAAAGCTGATGGCTGCAAGCTCAGTATTCCTGAGCTGAGCTGCAGATGGCAAAATTTCTAGAATTGCCAGGCGCTGCAGAGGCAGCCACGCTGGAACACTATTCTACTGTAGCACAAGAACCGAGCTCTGGCCCAGCCCCGCGCCTTGGAATTGCATCAGCTCCTCCAGAAATGGAACCGAGAGAGGACACGTTGCACTGTGGTGCTGCCTTCAGCACCCAGGGGGCCTCGGGACTGTTTAGGGAAGAGAGAGAGAGAGAGAGAAAAAATAAAAACTGTCTTATGTATCGTATCTCTTTTATAGGAAGTACATAAAAGAATTTGCTTATCGATTCTTTTTCTCGGCCATGCCAAAGCCATATGTACATATGTATATATTCAGATGTAAAAAACTTGGAGGCAGAGAGAAGTCTTGAGTAGCACCAAAAACTGGCCCAAACTTGCATCAAAGGAAAAGCTTTCTGTATCCCAGACAACCCCAAATAATAAGAATTCGTTTTACTCTTTGCAACCAGTTCTAGTTACTTTGAGGTATAGTCACCTTTTATAAAACGAGGGGTGGGGGTGGGGAAGACCTGCTCTGCTAGGACTTTTGCCTGCTCTCCTGGACCCCTCATTAGCCTCCCCCACCACGTGGCACATGGGATCCCAGATGGATAGCACAGAAAGCAACGGGCTGTGCCCAATGCCTGAGCCTGTTTTGTTGGCCTCCTCTGTCAACACCTTTCATTGACTTGTCTTTTTTGGAGACCAGAAGGAAGTCTTGCAGAATGAAAAGATTTTGATAGTGCGGTTTGCATAAGATTTCAGTAATAAAAGGTAAACATCTCAGGTGGCAAATGGCATAAACAAAACTATGGATGTGGGGAAGAACTGGCGTGATCAGGGTCTGACTGTACGCAGGGGTGCATATGGAAAAGCAGTGATACTCATGGCTGGGAAGAAGACAGTTTCCTCAATGGTCGAAAGGAAGCTATTGAGTGATGAATGAAAAATGTGGGATGTTTTATCCTGTAGAAAATGTTCTGGACTGTGTTTTATAAGAATTATTCAAAATCAAACAGATACATGGCTGGTGGAAATATAAAATGGTACAGCCACTTTGGAAAACTGTGTGGCAGTTTTATATGTAGTTAAACATAAACCTATCATATGACCCCAGAATCACACTCCTAGGTATTTACTCAAAAGAAATGAAACCTTATTCACCCGCATAGAAACCTGTTTATTGATGTTTCTAGAGGTTTTATTCATAATTGCCAAAAACTGGAAATAAATTGTCCTCAGCTGGTGACAGGATAAACAAGCTGTCGTATATCCATCCATACAATGGAATTCTACTCAGTTGGGGGAAAAAGAAATGAACTACTGATGCATACAACATGGATGGAACTCAAATATATATGCTAAGTGTAAGAATCAGACTCATAATGCTACATATTTTATGATTTCATTTATCTGACATTTTGGAAGAGTAAAACTATAGGGACAGAAAAAAGATCAGTGATGTCTGGAGCTGGAGATAGGAGGAAGGATTGATTATAAATAGGCATAAAGGAATTTGGGTGGTATGGAACTGTTCTACATCTTGATTGTGGTAGTGGTTACGTGACTGTGTGTTTGTTAAAACTCACAGCACGGTACACTGAAAAGGGTGCATTTTACCCATGCAAATTATCTTTTAATTTTTATTTTTTTGAGACAGAGTCTCACTTTGTTGCCCAGGCTGGAATGCAGTGGCACAATCTTGGCTCACTGCTACCTCTGCCTCCGGGGTTCAAGCAATTCTCCTGCCTCAGCCTTTTGAGTAGCTGGGATTACAGACATGCACCACCATGCCCAGCTAATTTTTGTATTTTTAGTAGAGACGAGGTTTTGCCATGTTGGCCAGGCTGGTCTTGAACTCCTGGCCTCAAGTGATCCTCCTGCCTCGGCCTCCTAATGTGTTGGGATTACAGGCATGAGCCACTGTGCCCGGCCTAATTATCCCTTTATCTTTAAAATTTAAAAATCAAACAATGCTTTTAAGTTTAGTATTAAAGCAGAATGAAGGATGAATAAAAATAAAGCTTTCAGAACCTAGCAAAATCCAAGGGGAAAATTAGTTTATAACACTTCTTGATAGAATTCATTTTTCCATCCTCTGTCTTAAATAAAAGGACTTAGAAATACTTAATGATTTCAGCTTAGTGATGGCTGGATCTTTTTAACTAAAACAATGGTTTGCTTTAAAACCCTTTGTCAATTAGATATTATTGCCCACCTCTGATATCCTGCCTGGCTCACTGCTTCTTCTCCCTGTGGTAGGAGTTATTTAGCCCTCTATTCATTTGACATTCCTTTGTTTAGCTTTCTCTGCCAGTGTCTGGGTCAGGTCTGTCTGGTAGCTCTGGGTTTATAGCCTGGCTCCAGGTAACTTGAGGTTACTTTATGATCCAGTCCAAAGAGGTGGGACCCTTCCTTGCTCTTTGGAACCAAGTACCTGCTTTATTTCTCAGTTCTAGGAACCAGGTTCTTGTTTCATCATTGCCCGACCTCTGCTCTGGTGTCTTATCTGTTCATAGGATCTCCAAATTCAACTTTAAACTGTATTTAATTGTCTGTTATACACTGAGGACTCTAAATCCTGAGGATATAATATTAATAGATGCATTAATAAATGCTTTACATATACAATTGTCCCTTGTATTCATAGGGGATTGGTTTCAGGACCTCCCGTGGATATCAAAATCTGAAGATGTTCAAGTCCCTTATATAAAACGGGTAATATTTGTATATAACCTGTGCGTATTCTCCTGTATACTTTAAATCATCCGTAGATAACTTATAATAATGAATACAAAGTAGATGCTATGTAAATAATTGTCCCACTGTATTGTTTATGGAATAATGACAAGAAACATTATACATGTCTAGTACAGATGCAATTTTTTCCAAATGTTTTCGATTCATGGTTGGTTGAATCTACGGATACAGAACCCACAAATACAGAGGGCGACTGTGTACTCCTTTAATCCTCATGATATCTCAGTGAAGTAGGTACTAGGTTAAGCATCCCAAATCTGAACATTTGAAATCTGAAATGCTTTAAAATCTGAACATTTTTGAGCACTGACATGACACTCAAAGGTAATGATCATTACAGCATTTTGGATTTCAGATTTTCAGATTTGGGATGTTCAAATGGTAAGTATAATGCAAACATTCCAAAGTCTGAAAATATCCGAAATCTGAAACACTTCTGGTTCCAAGCATTTTGGATAAGGGATTCTCAACCTAGATTATTATGACCATTTTGCTGATAAGAAAACTGAGACCCAGAAGTGAACTAACTTTTTCAGACTCTCATAACCCAAAAGATAAAACAATAAACAAGAAAGAAATAGTCCCATTTTCAAGGAGTTCATAGATTAGTGGGACAGACTATTAAATCTATGTTTTTAGGAAAAGAATAATAATACATAATACACTAACTAAAATGATATACCAAAAATGAAATATAAATGAGCAATAAAATATGAAAATACACTCAACCAAACTAGTAATTAGGCAAATGCAACTTAGAACAAGATACCATTTTTCACTCATCAGGGTGGCAAAAATCATAAATTTGACGATATTGTGTGTTTAGCAGGGGTGAGAAAACAGTTGATCCACTACTCTAGAGGTCAATTTGATGCTACATATTTAAATTAAATTTATGTTTAAAAATGATCCTGCAGTTTCACTTGTAGGTATCTGAGAAAAATACTTCTACATGGGCACAGGAAGCATGTACCACGATATTCATTGCCATGGTATTTGTAATAATGACATATTGAAAGCCAAAATGTTTCTCAATAGGGACATGAACAAATAAACTGAGATATAGCTACACTAAGGAATACTGTGCAACAATTTCAAAGAATGAATTATATGTACCAACAAGGAAAGTTGTGGAACATTACACATAATATTATTTCATTTGAATTATTTTTGGAAATACAAAACAATACTTTTTGTATATATTTCCATGTTTTTAAATGCCTAGGAAAGGTCTGTAGAATTCACACCAAACTACAATAGTAGTTTCCTCTGGGGAGTGAGAAGGGGATGCAGATTGGGAGTGATGGTCAAAAGGGACTGTAGTCTTATCTGTGATCTTTTTTTTTCATAAGGAGCTTGTGTGTATATGTAATATGTATAATTAAGAATTAATTTTAAAAATTTTATACAATTGAAATATTATAGTAAATTCTGTGCACGGAAATCCTGCCTCTCTAGTACTGGAGTCCGTTTCTGGACTCGAGCCCTTTGGACTGTCTCTCCCTTTACTCAAAGTCTTTGAAGTGTTCTGTGGTCACCAGCCTCGGCCCAGGAGCTCTCTCCAGCCTCTGAGTCCTGGGCATCCCCCTCTGGCATCACCTGCTCATAGGCCCCTGTATTGACATCCCTCCTTTTAAAATATTTTATCCTTTTTATGATGAAAAAACAAAAGTTGGCCAGACATCCAAGAAAGCCCTCGCTGATATCTTCTTTATATAATGAGGCAATAGGAAAATCAAGTTGCACAAGCTTGCCATTTAGGATGGTATCCTGAATCTTGCAGATCTACCTCTATGTAAAGTGTACTTGTTGCTTCTGTTAGTATGAGAGTTTGTTACAATTGGTTGCAAGAGCTTTTACACTATTCCAAACTATATCCTGTGACTATGCTAAAGGTGGATTGCTAGGTCAGCTTTGATTTTCACGCTCTGGTCCATTCTCAACACAAGAGGTGTGTCTACCCGGAGCTAGTTCATGCCTCCAGAGTTACCTAAGCAGTCTATTAGCATAGAAACTAGACTCTCCTGGTTTCAATTAACTCTCCTGCTTAAAGTGGCTCAGTGAATCTCATTGTCTTCACAATAAGGTCCAAATTATTTGACACAAAGCGCTCCATAATGTCTCTTGCTACGGTGTCACTTGTCACCACTCCCTAACTCCCAGTATTGGACACGCTGTGCACATGCATTTGTTTCTTTGTAAATACTGCACCCTCTGCCTGGAACTTCCCAAGCTTCTCCCTTTTCTCTGCCAACTCCCAAGATGGATTCTCTAAGATTCAGCTAAGTAACTCCCTTCTGGAGAAGTCTTCTCCTCTCTTAACCAAACTGTGCTCTCTTATTCTAGCACTGTTACTATGTCTTAGCTTGTGTGCCCTCCCTACTAGTTGGTGGATTCCCGAGTACAGGGACTGCTTCTTTTTATCTTTAGTGTAAGGGTCGCAAAGAGAAATTCCCACAGAGGCCAAACAGGTAAAGCAAATGAGAGATTTGAGCTGGATAGAGGGCAAGACCATGTCTAGGGTAAAGGGGCCACCACTGCTCAGCGCTAGCTGACTGTTGCTATATGGCGCCATAGACCAGGGTTGACAAACCTCCTGAGTTTTTTTGATTTTTGTTTTTTGAGACAGAGTCTTGCTCTGTCGCCCAGGTTGGAGTGCAATGGCGCGATCTCAGCTCACAGCAACTTCTGCCTCCCAGGTTCAAGCGATCCTCCTGCCTCAGCCTCCTGAGTAGCTGGGAATACAGGCACGTGCCACTACGCCCAGCTAATTTTTTTGTACTTTTCATAAAGATGGGATTTCACCATGTTGGCCAGGCTGGTCTTGAACTCCTGACCTCAGGTGATCGGCACCCAGCCAAACCTCCTGAGTTTTAAAGACAAGTTAGAAATTGTGCCTTCTGAGGTGAAACCTCCTAAAAATCTTAACAGAGTCCTCTTAAAAATGCTTTGTGGGCCAAATAAAACACCCCTGCCAGGCCAGTAATGTGCCACCTCTACCATGCACTACGCCCAGAGTGTGGCAAAGCCTGAAAACCTGCTTGTTGGATGAGTCTTGCACAGAGTCAGGCACAGTCTGGGGCACTGTGTGCCGGATGCTCCATGAAGTGTTAGGCACCTCCGGGTCTCAGGAAAATGTACTTTGTTTTATTCTTTTGTGTGAAGGTCCTCTGTGTGAAACTGCCAATTCTTACTTGGATAGCTTTGGCCTTACTTTACACCCTGCCCAGATGGTTCTATTAGCATCTGGCCAAAGAGCTTCAGATCAGGGCAGACTCTTCGCACTGTGCCTTGAAGTTTTCTTTGGAAAGCTATGTGTACCCTTTTTTTTTTTTAATTCTTGGAGCATAGTCAGGGTCTGTATTAACTTGCTTCCTGAAGAATTCCACCAGAGGGTGGACAGCCTGGGAATGCATTATTTGACAATTTGGAAAGCAAAGGCTCTGCTCCCTGCAAAAGTCTCCTCTAGTGAAGAATGTTCTCTCTAAAGAAACAAGGTCGGGCGTGGTGGCTCACGCCTGTAATCCTAGCACTTTGGGATGACAAGGCGGGTGGAGTGCCTGAGCTCGGGAATTTGAGACCAGCCTGGGCAACACGATGAAACCCCATCTCTACTAAAATACAAAAAAAAAAAAAAAAAAAAATTAGCTGGGCATGACGGCGTGTGCCTGTAATCCCAGTTACTTGGGAGGCTGAGGCAGGAGAATTGCTTGAACCCGGAAGGTGGAGGTTGCAGTGAGCCGAGATGGCGCCATTGCACTCAAGCCTAGGCGACACAGTGAGACTCTGTCTCAAAAAAAAAAAAAGAAAAGAAAAAAGAAACAAGATTAGATTATAGAACTTATCATCCAGATTTGGAAATGACTATGTGTCATTTTATGCCCTTTCTCACTAATGCGACAGACACCTATAGTGAGAGCCGGTTAAAGAATGGTGCTGTCTCCCACGTCACTTCCACCGTGGCATTTCCTTAAACAGGCTGATGGAACTATTCCCAATTGACCTGTCAAACTGTTGCTATGTTTTTCTTTTTCTAAAGTAGGAGGGGAACTTTCAGCATAGGAAAGCCTTAGAAACACATCTGCTAAAGTAAGATAGATCCAGGTTTGAATCCTGCCCTGGACCCTTATTAGCTCTGCCCTTGGGCAGGTTACTTAACTTTTCTGACCCCTTTGTTTTCTCATTTGCAAAATGGGTCACTGGGGGGATTAAAGATGTATAATAAGCATTTGATAAATACTTTTTGAATTAATGAAAAGGGCTCAACATAGTGTTTGGCTCATGGTATATTTCCAATAGGAGATATCTATTATCATTATTTGTAGGTACCTAGGTATTGCTTATGGTATGATAATAATAATAGGTAACATTTACTGAGCATTTACTATTGCCATGCACTGTGCTAATGCATTACACACTTTATCCCATTGAATCCTTATAACAACCTTATGAGATAGGTACTATTACTATTCTGATTTTAATTGATGATGGAAAATAAAGCCCAGTTCAAGACTGCATAGCTGGTGTATGAAAAAACAATAGGCACTAGGATAATAAACAGAGTTGGAATCTCAGGGCTGCCTCTTAGCAGCTATTTGACTCCTGGCTACTTAACCTCTCTGTGCTTTAATTTCTTTATCCCTAAAGTGGGTTAATAATGCCTGTCTCCAGGAGTCATTGTGCAATCAAATGAGATAATAATGTGAAATACTTGGCCCAAACTAGGGTCTCATTAAAATGTTTGCTCTTATTTCCACCATTTCTTCCTGACCGAAACTCCCCAGGGCAGAATCTTGTTCTTGTGGGCAGACATACCACTCTCCACAGAGCAGAGATTCTCAGACTTCCATGTACTTCTGAGTCACTGAAGAGTTTGTTAAAATGCAGCTTCCTGGGCTTAAGATTCTGAGTCAGTAGATCTGAAGTAGGGCCCAGGAATCCATATTTTAAACATGTTCTCCCAGTTACTTCTGCCAATACAGGCAGGCACCACACCTGGAGAAATAAGACTGAAGTAAAATAGCCTGTAATCCTGGCACTTTGGGAGGCCAAGGCAGGTAGATCACCTGAGGTCAGGAGTTTGAGACCAGCCTGGCCAACATGGTGAAACCCTGTCTCTACTAAAAATACAAAAATTAGCTGGGCATGGTGGTGTGTGCCTGTAATCCCAGCTACTAGGGAGGTTGAAGCACAAGACTCACTTGAACCCGGGAGGCGGAGGCTGCAGTGAGCCGAGATTGCACCACTTCACTCCAGCCTGGGTGACCATGGAGTGAAACCCTGTCTCAAAATAAATAAATAAAATATATCAGTCCAATTTTCTGGAATCTTGCTAACTCATTATAAACATATTTATAGTCATGAAATCTGAAAACTTCTCAGTGTTAGAAACTCACCTTTATAGCTTCAGCTTCAGTGTAAAGCTCAGAAAGTGTTTCAATGAATGTAGTGTTTCCAAAGATACTGACATGGTTTCTTTTTTTGCGGGGGGGTGTGGACAGAGTTTCACTCTTGTTGCCCAGGCTGGAGTGCAATGGTGCGATCTCAGCTCACTGCAACCTCTATCTCCCGGGTTCAAGCAATTTTCCTACCTCAGCCTCCCGAGTAGCTGGGATTACAGATGCCTGCCACCATACCCGGCTAATTTTTGTATTTTTAGTAGAGACAGGGTTTCTCCATGTTGGTCAGGCTGGTCTTGAACTCCCGACCTCAGGTGATTCACCCGCCTCAGCCTCCCAAAGTGCTGGGATTACAGGCGTGAGCCACCGCGCCCGGCCAACATGGCTTCTTTAAATACTGTCTTTCTCAGAGAGGACTGAATCTGGAATTGAACTCCAAATAACCAGACGACAGCCGAGCGGCACATTACATTTGAGTCATCTCAGTCTCTTGGCTCTTGTGTGTTTGAAAAGTAGTATTTTAGATGTCTTGAATATCTGGCATTGGTAATGGTAAGTGGTAAAGCCAAAATTTTTGTAAGGTGGCAAACATGTAGATTCTATTTCAAGCAACAGCATTAGTTATAGGATTTGAAGATAGCATATAGGACATTTGATTTTTTTGAGAAGAGGAAATTAAATGGTCAGCCATGCATTATCTGCAGGTGAATTTGCTGTTGTTACAGAGTTAATCTGTTTGTTTGCAAGTATTTGTTGAAGCTTACTTAGGTTCTTTGGGGATAGAAAGTTTGGCTGACCCTAGGATGTTTTTTAATTAGTTAAATTAGTTAAAACTTTGTTTTATTATCTGCTCAATTACAGGGAAGTTGTGATCTGGTATCCTTTTAAGTTCATTCCTAAAAACAGGATGTTATGTATGCCTCTAATAAAGTGGGAAATAAGGGAAAATTAAATTTCTTCAAAAACAGAGTTTCTCAGTGAGGCTTTACTAATTTAGAATTACTTGCCAGAACATTAGCGAATCCCATTTAGATTGGTGGGGGATAAACATCCTAAGTTCAGATCCCCGTGGAGCCACATGCTAACATGGAAGAATGTAAGGTAGAGAGAGTTCTGCGGAGGCATTGCCAAGAGAGGAAGCTCATAGGAAGTCATGACCCTCTGATTACCCTCTTTCTTTCTTTCTTTTTCTTTTCTTTTTCTTTTTTTTTTTGAGACAGAGTCTTGCTCTGTCACTCAGACTGGAGTGCTGTGGTGTGATCTCGGCTCACTGCAACCTCTGCCTCCCGGGTTCAAGAGATTCTCCTGCCTCAGCCTCCTGAGTAGCTGGGATTACAGGTGTGTGCCAGCACGTCTGGCTAATTTTTGTATTTTTAGTAGAGACAGGGTTTCGCCATGTTGGCTAGGCTGGTTTCAAACTCCTGACCTCAGGTGATCCGCCCACCTCGGCCTCCCAAAGTGCTGGGATTATAAGCGTGAGCCACCGTGCCCGGCCAAGGGTAGGTTTCTTACATGCATATATTGAGTAGTGGTGAAGTCTGGGCTTTTGGTGTACCTGATACCCAAAGAGTGAACATCGTACCCAATAGCTATCTTTTTTAACCCTCACCCTCATCCAGTGTCTTCTATCCATGCTTATGTCTTCGTCATTGAATTGTTTCACAGGTTTATTTCAAAAACAAGCTGAAGTTGGCACTAATTGGCCAGAGCCTCTTTGGACAAGAAGTCTATAGCCACCTCCGCAAAGAGGGCCACCGAGTAGTAGGGGTGTTCACAGTTCCAGACAAGGATGGAAAAGCTGACCCTCTGGGTGAGTGCATCTTGGGATGACTGGGTCAAGAATTCTCAGGTCCTTACCAATGCTGGACTTCCATCTCATGGTCCAAGGTAGCTGCCTCAGCCCCTACTATCACAGCGCCATTCCAGCAAGCAGGAAGGAAAAGAGTGGGAATCAGGGAAAAGCTTTTTATTAAGGGCATAATCCATATTACTCCCACTTGTATCCCATTGGCCAGAACTTAGTCACAGGCCAAATCTATTTGCAAGAGTGACTGAGAAATATAGATTTGATTTGGGGTGGCTATGCATTCAGCTAAACTAGGGAATCCATTGCTAAAGGATGAAGGGGGACAACTAGCAGTCTCTGCCATATACGTGGACTTCAGAAGGATTGCAAGCATATGACTTTTAGACCTCCTTTCAGAATGAATCCTGGGAAATGAACTCTTCCTTAGTGCCTGGTCCCAGGGTCAGGACCCCCTTTCCATTTGTCATGGCCATTTGGGCTCATGGCATAACTCAGAAAAAGAAAAACTGCCAACCTCACTTATAGAGTAACTATATGAGGAAGTGGGTACAGCATGTGGGTAACAGCATATGTTCTGGAATCAAGGAGTGAATTCTGATTCTGCCACTTACTAGCTGTATGACCTTGGGCAAGTTACTTAATCTTACTAAGCCTCAGTTCAGCGGTAGCTACCTCACGTGGCTGCTATGAGGATTAAATTAGATTAATGTACACAAAGTGCTCACACTATGCCTGGTTCATAATAAGGAAGCATTGACAGTAGTTGAGTATTCTTGTTAGAATATTCAACGAGGACAGTCAAAGATAGCTCTGGGGCAGCCAAAAACTGAAACGGAAGCCCAACACCTGGATGTCTCAGCCTGTCTCAGCAGAGTACTTTTTTCTTTTTTGAGACAGAGTCTAACTCTGTTGCCCAGGCTGGAGTGCAGTGGCACGACCTCTGCTCACTGCAACCTCCACCTCCCGGGTTCAAAGCAATTCTCCTGCCTCAGCCTCCCGAGTAGCTGGGATTACAGGCACCCACCATCATACCCGGCTAATTTTTGTATTTTTAGTAGAGACATGGTTTCACCATGTTGGCCAGGCTGGTCTTGAACTCCTGCTCTCAGGTGATCCGCCCACCTTGGCCTCCCAAAGTGCTGGGATTACAGGCATGAGCCACCACGCCCTGCCTGGAGTACATTTTTTTACAATGAAGACTTCTAAGTTTCCTCCACCCCATTTTTCTTTGCCATATGATCCTTCACAATTTTCTCTCATGATCACATATTTTTTTAACCACCGTTTATCCACTTTCCTGTCATCTGACATGTGAGTTAAGTTTTTTGAACATCTTATGAACACTCACATTTTGTGAACACTATTGTGCTGGTCTCTCAGATTCTTCCAAACGGATTGATCAGGGGCTAATCGTGATGGCTGGGGGTCCTTCAGGACTTCCTCAGGCTTCAGAATTTAGGTTTCATGGTGGAGGCATCATCTCATCCTAAGTCAATGAATTTTGTTGTTCAGATCTAGGAAAAAGGAAAGGGACACAAAAATGCAGATAGAAAGCTTTAGTTAAGACTTCTGGAAATTGCCTAAAATTAACATATATGCTATTATATATTAAATATATATACTTATATTATACAAGTAATATATAATAATATATTATAAAATGTATATATTATATAGGATATTAATATATATCATAATTTCTATAATTTATTAATATATACCATTATATATTAATAATAGTATGTATATATATTTTATACACTTAAACAAATTTTTTTAGAGAAAGGGTCTCACTTCATTGCCCAGGCTGGAGCGTAGTGGCACGATAATGGCTTACTGCAACCTGGAACACCTGGGCTCAAGTGATCCTCCTAAGTAGCTAGAATTATAGGTATGTGCCACCACATCCAGCTAATTTAAAAATAATTTTTGTTTTTTTGGTAGAGATGGAGGTCTCATTATGTTGTCCACGCTGGTCTCAAACTCCTGGGTTTAAGTAATCCTCCTGCCTTGGCCTCTCAAAGTGCTGGGATTACAGGTGTGAGCCACTGTGCCTGACCGATTTTTTAAATATATACTACTCGGGAGGCTGAGGCTGGAGAATGGCATGAACCTGGGAGGCGGGGCTTGCAGTGAGCTGAGATAGCACCACTGCAGTCCGGCCTGGGCGAAAGAGCGAGACTCCGTCTCAAAAAAAAAAAAAAAAATTATATATATATACTACTTATATATAAAACTATACTTAAATATATATATAAATACTTAAGATATAAGGCACACAGTAAAAATGACATTTCATTATGAAAAAAATAGGCTTGTGCTGTTTGCACTTTGGTGGGCCATTCCATTTTCACATGGCATTAGGATGGAGCCATTTGTTTGGGAGGGGACAGTGCTCTTCTTAGGAAGGAGACCCTGGTCTGCTTAGTGAGGCCAAGCCCTTAGCAGGAGCTGAGCATGTATTCTCCTTGGCCTCTCAACTTTGTTAATTTATTTGTTTGGTGAATTTGGGAGAAGGAAGTAGAAAAGCTCAGCTCAGCACTTATGCTGTTCATCTTTTGGGATCTGCCTGTTTGGCAGGGAGAATGTGTTCTGGTCTACGATGTGTTCTGTATAGGGAGGGAAGAGATTCATGGCTTTCTAGCTGTGCCAGAGGTGAGTATGTTAAATTGGTGGGTGAAGTATTGGCACATGCCTCCAAATCTAAAGCTATGTTCTTAAAATGTTGTATCAGTAATAAAGGTACGATTTTTGATCTAAAAAAGAAAAAGCTTTCATTAAAATCTTAAAATATCATCTAGCCAAAAACTTTTCAGTTCTAATTTATTATGCCTTAAGTATATAGATATGTATCACCTTAGCGTGATCCAATTACAACAGGTGAAATTCTAGTCACAATCTAAATTGTTCTTCACCATGTTTTATTTGTAAATATTTCATGAAACTGTAAAATTACAACATATGAATTCATAGTGATGTAAAATTATGGCTAACTTCTAAAAAAAAAAATCTTCTTTTTTATGCTCAGCTTTGGCTGCAGAGAAAGATGGGACCCCTGTGTTCAAGCTTCCTAAATGGAGGGTCAAGGGCAAGACCATCAAAGAAGTGGCAGAAGCCTACAGATCCGTGGGTGCAGAGCTAAATGTGCTCCCTTTCTGCACTCAGTTCATTCCCATGGATATAATTGATAGTCCAAAGCATGGCTCTATCATTTATCACCCATCCATCCTGCCCAGGCACAGAGGAGCCTCTGCTATCAATTGGTGAGATTTTTTCTTTTTACTTTTTTTTTTTGAGATGGGGTCTTGCTATGTTGCCCAGTCTGGGTTCAAACTCCTGGCCTCAAATGATCCTTCTGCCTCAGCCTCCCAAGTAGCTGAGATTTCAGGATTGTGCCAGAACACCCAGTGAGACTTTTTTAATTACAGAGAGGGTGAGTGTATTTCAATTGCCTATATTCTTTCTGTTTTTTACCTAGGTGATCAAGACAAGAAACTAGGCATGCTTGAACAGTTGTGAGGTCCTGATTGGTTACTACTGTTGCATGAACTCCCCTGAGATCTAGACATACAGCGTGAACCAGGACAGCATTTACCAAGAATAGCCTATGGAGTACTAGCTCCATTGACTGTTACTAGGTATTGAGCAAACAAAGGTTTTATGGTCAGTAAGTTTGGTTTATGCCGGAATTTTAATTGCAGGATTCATTTGAGCTATTAATACGGGCTTTAATGTCAGTATCATAATCCCCTAGAGGGAGTCTGAATACACAATGTTCCCAAACTTATTTGGCCACAGAACTTTTTTTTTGCATAGAGCATCTCAAGTACATTTCAGGAAATGCTGAATTACTTGAAATAATCATCAAGTAATTACTTGAAATGATGAAATGATCATCTTCACTGTCCATCTTCCCCATTCAACTCTAAGCTTCTTAAGGAAACGGACTTTGCACAACATTTGTATTGCTATTTTCCAGTGTCAGAAACAGTGGCTGGTACATTGTAGGTACCTAATACCATAGGGACACAATACTGTGGGTTGAGGTGGGCCTTCCTACCCTTTCTGCCTTCTCTCCTTTACCTGCACATTTTCCTAATATTCCTCAGTGTCAAGTCATTGGAATAAGCTGGAAGCCTACACTTGGTTTAAATGTGATGAAAAATATTAATTGTATTTAAACTTTGATGACATGGATTGATTTCTTTTTGGCTCTTATAAATAACACACTATTATTTAGTAGACATATTTGCACTTAGACTTGTACTTTTTCTCAATTTACACTGTTTCCACATGCAGAATCATTGGATCAAAGCACATGAATATTTTCAAGGATCTTGATAGCAATGCCAGTCAATTTCTTAGTATTTCTGAAGAGTTAGTGATTGATGGATTGATTCAGGTCTTGATTTGTAGCTCAAAAGTAAAAAATATTTACATTATTACATGGCTGACCTACCATCATACTCCCTCTGTATTAGCTTGAATTAATAATCAGCTCTGTCCTTCACATTAGCTTCACATTCTGTCCTTCACAGAGTATCCTGTTTTATCTTCTGTTCTTATTCCGCCTAATACAGGGTCAAATACGATGTAGGAATTGGACCCAGGTGGGCAAATTACTTGATCTTGAAGTAGAAAACTGATCCCTGGGAGTCAATGAGTGGTAGTAACGATAGACTCTAATGCCTTTTTGAATTCACTGCAAGTCATTACTGTACATTAACAAGAAAGACAAGATATGAAGATGTATTATATAAAATAGCAGTACCATTAGGCACTGCTTTTTATGAGCCCTGACATCTCCCAGTTCTACTGTTAATTTCTCATGGTAGCTTCATTCATTGTCTACTTTTCCATTATAACTATCTTATACTTTAATATCACTAATTCATCACTTTATGATACAGTTAACCAACATTTTAAATTGAAATTCTTCTTTTCACAGGACTCTAATTATGGGAGATAAGAAAGCTGGGTTTTCTGTTTTCTGGGCTGATGATGGCTTGGATACAGGACCCATCCTTCTTCAGAGATCATGTGATGTTGAACCCAATGATACAGTGGATGCACTTTATAATCGGTTTCTTTTTCCTGAAGGAATCAAGGCCATGGTTAGTATATTTTGCCACCCAGAATTTAGTAAACCTTTAAAGTTTTGAAAATATTTTTTCTTTTATGAAGAAATTATCCATATGAATTTTCACCAAAAATATAAAGTTTAAAAACAAAATTAGATTTTTTTTTAACTAATGGGATGGTATATTTAGGATGGAAATCTGAATTTTTCAATTTCTTAGTCTATGAAACTGACTTATTTTTCTGAGAGCAGTGATCCAATGGATGCAGTAGCATTTAAACTGCTCCATTCTTTTGCCAAATACTTGAATCTTCAACCCTGCCTGTAATGATTAATTGTAAAGAAGTAGATTGAATCTTAAGAAATTTTGCTACGTAATTTGTTATGGAAATTTAAAAGTACTTTAAATTAGCCTCTGTAACAGGGTGAAATTTGGTGTTGCTGTATTTATCCAGAGGTACTCTGGGGTAAAAAAAAAAAAATCCCAAAACATGTATACCATCAAATAAAAATATTGCAATATTAGCCTACACAAATAGTGAAAGCTCCAGCTGATAATTTTGATGTCATTTAATTTTTTTTCAGAGCTAGTATGAAAGAAGTAGCAAGATTATATACAGTAGTAGCCATTGATTTAGGAGACAGGAAAGCAGTGCTTTGCTTGTATCATTCAATGATTAAGAGAGTAGGGCTTCAATGTCAGAAAGACCTAAGCTCAAGTTTCCATTCTACCTCTTCTTTGTTGCATGACCACAGGCAAGTCGCTTAGCCTCTGTAGCTTTGGTTTCTTCATCTATACAGCATGGATAATACCACCTGACTTGTAGGGTGGTTGTGGAAATTAAGTGACACTATTTGTGCAAAGCATCTGGCCCATGGTAGGTGCTCATAAAATGATCATTACAGTCAACATAGCATTTTGTGTGTTCAGTGATATTTGCTGAAGCCCAGATTCTAGACCTAGTTATAGCCTAGGTGGAGGTGGGTGGAATGAGCTGTAAACTTGGCTCTGTTCCCCTGTGGCTCCCTCCGTGTGCTCTTGGGTGGGTTGGTCAGCAGCTGTGAGTCCTTAGAGAGAAATCTGAGAACTTGAACTCACGTGGGCCTCGCAGTGAAAATGGGAGGCTCTCGACTCAAGGCAAACATAAATATGACAGAGAAGAAAATGCAGGACACCTCCCAAAGGCAATCAAGCTCATGGATAGATTTTAACTTTTTTTATTCCAGGTCTCCTAAACTAGAAAGCAAGTTGAATTCATTAAATACAATAAGGTATCATTTTTTAGAATCATCATGATGAGTAAAATAACTCACAAAGACTTATTTTATCATTATATTCCTATCATTTCCAGTGAATCACTAAGGGAGGTGGCAGTTTCTTTAAACAAGGGAGTCATTTTTGAGAGTGCAGACTTCGATTGGCAATAGATAGACCTGGATACAAATCCTGTTTCTGACACCTACAAGCTCTCTCTGTGATCTTCAGCCAATTGCTTAGCTCTTTTTCCTTTTCTTTTCTTTCTTTCTTTTTTTTTTTGAGACAGAGTCTTGCTCTGTCGCCCAGGCTGGAGTGCAGTGGTGTGATCTCGGCTCACTGCAAGCTCTGCCTCCCGGGTTCACGCCATTCTCCTGCCTCAGCCTCCTGAGTAGCTGGGACTACAGGCGCCCGCCACCACGCCTGGCTAATTTTTTGTATTTTTAGTAGAGACGGGGTTTCACCGTGGCCTCGATCTCCTGACTTCGTGATCCGCCTGCCTTGGCCTCCCAAAGTGCTGGGATTACAGGCGTGAGCCACCGCGCCTGGCCTTGCTTAGCTCTTTTTCTGTCAGTTTCCTCAGGTGTAAAACAGGAATAACAATATACACCTTGCAGGATTTGTGTTATGTTTTCAAGGGATATTTTACATAAAGTAGCTACCACACTGCTTGTCAGGATGGACCTGAAGAAATGGTAGTTATCATCATACTCTTGACTCTCTGAACAGGTTTATAGGTAGTAATTCCGTTATGCAGAAACTTTAGTCAAATAGACCATGCCACTGTTGATCGTTGGGCTGTAACACAGGTGATGTCTTTGGCCTTAGGTAGAAGCTGTCCAACTCATAGCTGATGGAAAAGCTCCTCGTATACCCCAGCCAGAAGAAGGGGCAACATATGAAGGTATCCAGAAAAAGGAAAATGCTGAGGTATTTATATATCAACTCAATAACATGTCTCAGAGTTCATGGCCCTCTACCCTTCAGCAGTTCCCCACATACTATGATCTTGCCAAAAGGTAAGCCAGCTTGCCCTAGCCCTACCTGTTAGAGTAGACAGGTAGCCAGACATACGCAGGAGAGGGGAGTCCCCTAAAGAAAATAAAGTCTGGGAAGACTCGTGTCTGGAAGACCACTCAAAATTTGCATATTAATAGTATCTCTAATGCTGGAGTGGGTGGGCACTTAGTCAAATGTGCATAGAAAGGAGAGGAGATACTATGCAAACGAACAAACAAGCAAATAAAAAATGCCCAGAAACGCCTCTTCAGTCTGCCCAACAATCCTTCGCTCTGCAGTTAAAATGTCAAAATATCACTAGCTACATGCTAATGAAAAGGGCAAAGGGGATATTCCTTAAAAAATCTGGCATGCTAGGCGCGCTGGGCACGGTGGCTCACGCCTGTAATCCCAGCACTTTGGGAGGCTGAGGCAGGAGGATCACTTGAGACCAGGCATTCAAGACCAGCCTGGCCAACACAGTGAGACCCCTGTCACAAAAAACAAAAAACAAAAACCTGAAGCCATAAGTTCAGCTTAGGGCAGAGAAGGAAATTCCAAAAAAACACACAGATGCAGTAGGTATAGATTTGGCCACTATACAACCTTCCTGCAGTGACAATAGTAAACAACACAGGCATCAGGTAATATTCATATCCAACACCAATCCACACATACACACCAACTAATAATATGGAGGGTCCCATAAACCTGAGACAAAATCTAGGTGCAGACAAAGCAGAGAGCTAAGACAGACACAAACAAACTAGACAAAAAAAAAAAAAAAAAGAGGCAGAGACTTCACAGAGGTGGGAACTTCAAAAAAAAGTTCAACCTAATAAAAACCCAACATAAAACTCTCCAACAGCTACTGGCCTCCTCCCCTCAACAGCCCGCTCTACTTCATCTTTACAAAGCATACTGTCCCTTTAAATAACCCTCTGCTTTTTATTTTCCTTTAATAAAGTCTCTTGTTTACTAAATCAGCCACCTGACAAAATACTTACTCCAAATAAAACTAAGAAGCAAAAATTCCTTTATTTCCCAATAACATACGCGTTTCTGCCTCTGATGACGAAAAGCGTTTTTATTGCCTTTGAGGTTCACAGCCATAGGAGGCTCAGCCTGTGTTTTGTGCCTTCCTAGATTTCTTGGGACCAGTCTGCTGAAGTTTTACATAACTGGATTCGAGGTCATGATAAAGTCCCTGGAGCTTGGACAGAGATAAATGGACAGGTATGTTTTAGGGACCACTCCCCCCACCCCCCTCCCCGATTATTACCTTTGTAAGAGATATTACAGATAAATCTGGGCTTCCCATGGTTCTTCCTTGGTCATGAGGCAGGTCTGTGATTCACTCTCCCCTTTACTCAGCATGTATTAAGCATTTATTGTGCAGCAGACACTAAATCCAGCGCCTGATCTAAGGAGCCTGCAGTTTCATGGGGAGTGCAGAGAAGTGAATAAACATTCTCAGTGCAGTAAGATAAACGCTATCATGGAGGCTGAGACTCAGGCATGTTAGGAAAGGCTTCCTAGAAAAGCTCACTGCTTTGCTCGAGAAGAGTTAACCAGGTTGAGAGCAAGACAAGTAGGTGAAGCCCCAGAGATAAGAGACTCCAGCACCTGGTCAAGGACTTGCAAAAGGAGTTCAGTGAAGCCAGGGTCTGGACTGTGAGGACAGGCATGGGGAGAGCTGAAGCGGGAGAGGCGGCCAGGGCCTGAAGGGTCTTCTATCCATGGGTAATTGACTCAGCCCAGGCTCTCAGGTTTCACCTCTTCGGGGAGGTTTCCTGATCTCACATGCCCAGACTGGCAGGGTCTGATGGCCCATCTCTGGGTTCCAGCAACACTCTGCCTACCTCTGGCATCGCACATCATATATTGTGAGGGTCTCTTTATTCCCCCCAACACTAGACTGTGAACTCCTTAGGGGCAAGGGCTTCCTGTGATTGTCCTGATAATCTCAGCAGTTAAGCAGGAGTCTGGGTACGTACTAAGTGCCAATAAAAATCCATGGGCTCGATGGGTGACCAAGGGAGGGAGTTTAGTGTAATGGTTAAGAGTGCAGGATCTGAAGCCAGAATGCTTCTATGAAAAGTTACTGTGTAACCTCGGGCAGGTTTCTTAACCATTGGGTGCCTTGGTTTCCTCATTGTAAAATGGGACTAATAATACTGCCTCCCTTAGGTTATGGGTAATTGTGAAGATTAAATGAGTTGGCCAGCCATGGTGGCTCACACCTGTAATCCCAGCACTTTGGGAGGCCGAGGTGGGAGGATTACTCGGGTCAGGAGTTTGAGATCAGCCTGGCCAACATGGCAAAACCCTGTCTCTACTAAAAATACAAAAAAAAAAAAAAAAAAGCTCAGTGTGGTGGCATGTGCCTGTAATCCCAGCTACTTGGGAGGCTAAGGCAGGAGAATCACTTGAACCCGGGAGGCAGAGGTTGCAGCGAGATTGCACCAGCCTGGGTGACAGAGCAAGACTCTGTCTCAAAAAAAAAAAAAAAAAGAATTAATACATGTTAACTCATTTAAGTACTTAGCCCTGGGCCTAGAGTAAGTATTCAACAAACCATTATAGCATAATCATAATAGTGCTCCATAAATGATAACTGATCATCCTAGAATTGCAATAATAATGCAGTCAGCGTCAGTGTCTCTTGGTTACTGTCTGGATCCAATCCTTTTTCCATGAACGGACACACAAAGCACCCTATGCTTCTCATCACTTATCACCCTGCACTGTAATAGTCTGGTGACCACTGTGCATTGCCCATCATTGACGCCCACCCCCAACACCTCCCCACCCACCCAAACCCTACCTTCAGGCTATAAAGGCTGAGAGCTTTTTATCTCATTCACCTTTGTATCAATGCGAATATGTGATAAATGCATACTCATGTCACCTGGATGTGGGGCATTTTGGACTCTCCAGTGACATATTCACAGACTATTTCTTGCCTTGTGTCATTTCTTTCTTTTTTTTTTTTTTTCTTTGAGACAGAGTCTGGCTCTGTCGCCCAGGCTGGAGTGCAATGGCACAATCTCGGCTCACTGCAAGCTCTGCCTCCCGGGTTCACGCCATTCTCCTGCCTCAGCCTCCCGAGTAGCTGGGACTACAGGTGCCCGCCACTACGCCCAGCTAATTTTTTGTATTTTTAGTAGAGACGGGGTTTCACCGTGTTAGCCAAGATGGTCTCGATCTCCTGACCTCATGATCTGCCTGCCTCTGCCTCCCAAAGTGCTGGGATTACAAGCGTGAGCCACTGCGCCCGGCCGCCTTGTGTCATTTCTATGGATGTTTGAGACAGTTTCTCCCATTGTGGTGTCTCAATTTTATTACAGATGATAATATGAACTTCAGCGTTTTTGCAGAGAATGATGCTTATACATACCGCTATGAACAGCTTTTCTCCTGATTTTACAATCTGTGTTTGATCTCTTTACTAGATGGTCACTTTCTATGGCTCGACATTACTGAATAGCTCTGTGCCTCCTGGAGAACCACTGGAAATTAAAGGTGCCAAGAAGCCTGGTCTCGTTACCAAAAATGGACTTGTTCTTTTTGGTAACGATGGAAAAGCAGTGAGTGTTCAATATGGCTGCCTATGAAATAACCTTTTGATTTTCTTCTATAACCCAAGCTATTAAGGGAATAGCTTTCACTCCATTGCTGGCTGGGGAGGAGCTGGCTCTGAGTGCCCTGATGGAGATGAGGTGTCTCAAGATGGGCCCCACAGATCTGCATAGGCTGCCTTGTGTAAAGTGGAAAGAGGCTGGAATTCAGTGGGGAGATAAGGATGTGAATCCCTGCTTCCCACTCGCTGGTCTTGGGCAGGATGATTCTTCCCTTTGAGTCTGTTTTGCCATCTTTATAACAGAGAGGAGAATCTCGTCTGTCTGCCTTCCCAGTGCCAGATTCTGGGAGGATCAAGTGAAATGGATGTGACCCTCCTCAGATGCCCCTTGCCACTGATCCACCAGACAGGCACCACCTACACTGCCTATGCTCAGGAGGGTTGGCCCTGGGCCTCAGTGTGCCCTTGCGAAGCTTCCCAATGAAGCACGCAAAGGGAATTTGTAGCTTACAGCTATTTTCCAGTTGCTGCAGGATAAATCGTTAAGACTGTAGGCTTAAGAGTCCTGCTAGTTCTAGGTTCTACTCCCAGCTCTGTTACTTACTGTCTGTGTGGCACTGAGCAAATTACTGAACCTCATTGAGCCTCCCTTTCTGCATCAGTAAAATGGGAATAATAATGGCATCCGCCTCCACTGGCTTTTATGAAATTAGGTAAGATCCTTCAGCACATGCATGCATTCTTTTTATTAGTATATGTGCTGCTGAAGCAAGCACTTATGCATTCATTCTTGAGCATGGTGCAGGGCAAGTGCTCAGAGGCAGCAGCTGCAGAGTTGCAGCAGCACTGGTGGTGTCTGTTATTTTCATAATAGATTCTAATTCAAATACCTACATCCAAGTGTCAAATTTTCCAGGACTTATTTTCCATTTTGAGATGTACCTATCCCTGGACCTCACTTTTTCCTTTCTGCTGCCATTATTCAAGTGCCATTTCAGCCCTTTTACACATAATGGTGAATGCTTTTAATCCATATTTTTGTATTTTTCCAAATAAACTTGCCCTTATATGCATATAATCTATAGGACTCCTCCCACCAGCCTCACTTTTGTATTGTCTCAATCCTCAATTTTTATGCTTGTTTTGTTGCTATTTTGTAGCTGATGGTGAGAAATCTGCAGTTTGAAGATGGAAAAATGATCCCTGCCTCTCAGTACTTTTCAACGGGTGAGACGTCAGTGGTAGAACTGACAGCTGAAGAGGTGAAAGTGGCAGAGACCATTAAGGTGAACACATGATGACTTAAATCTTACTGTCACCTTGGAAAACTGAAGCATGTTCATAACTGGTACCATCAGTCCTCAAAGTAGTGGGATCAGAACTTTATTTCCTCTTTTTTTGTATTAGCTGCAAGAGGAAATCAACCTCCAAATTCATATGCTTAAACACAGTATATACAAACTGATTTTTCACATAAGTCATCCAAGGCAGTTCCAGGTTGGCACGGGGGTTAGGGGTGAAGTCATTCAGGAACCCAGTTTCTGTTATTTTCAAGGTCTCCCTGGGGGGCGTCTCTATTCCAGACAGCCAGAAGGGCAAAGGAGCATGTAGAATGGTGTGGAGGAGGGTTACATGGGCTAGGACTGGGGTGGTGCAGGTCACTTCCACTCCTGTTCATTGGTTGCATCTAACTTGGAGAGGCGCTGAGAAATGTGATCCAGCTGTGTGTACAGCTGAGTGTACACGATGAAGAGGGAATTGGTTTGGTGAAGAGCTAGCCCAGTCTCTGCCACATTGTTCTACATGGCACTTCCCTCATAAGAGTTTCCTTTTTGTGTAGGTCATCTGGGCTGGAATTTTAAGCAATGTCCCCATTATTGAAGACTCAACAGACTTCTTTAAATCTGGAGCAAGCTCAATGGATGTTGCCAGGTAAAACCACGCCCTTATTGACTCACTAGGGATTCCCTCACTAGAGATTTTGACTTTGGCTTTGACAGTGACATCCACACACATCCTTTGTTCTGGATGTGATTACCTTATCATACCTATCTATGACTCATCTTTTTTTTTTTTTTTTTTTTTTTTTTTCTGAGATGGAGTTTCACTCTTGTTGCCCCAGCTGGAGTGCAATGGTGCGATCTCGGTTCACCGCAACCTCCGCCTCCCAGGTTCAAGCGATTCTCCTGCCTCGGCCTCCCGAGTAGCTGGGATTACAGGCATGCGCCACCACGCCCAGCTAATTTTGTATTTTTAGTAGAGATGGGGTTTCTCCATGTTGGTTAGGCTGGTCTCGAACTCCTGGCCTCAGCTGATCCGCTTGCCTCGGCCTCCCAAAGTGCTGGGATTATAGGTGTGAGCCACCACGCCCGGCCAACACATCTTTATTCTTCATCTTTTTTTGCTGTTGTTTCCATGATCAAGCAGATATATCCGTTTATTTCTCTTTGTTGCTAACCAGAAGTTGTTTTCATATCTTCCGTATACCTAAAAAAGCAACCCTTAGAATTGTTTGCATCTTTTAAAAATTTGTCCTTCCAGTTTCTTAGCTAATTTTCCTCCAATATGACATCAGAATTGAGAAGCTCTGGGTGAGAATGCTAACAGTGAATTTCCTATGCAGCCTGATCCAGAATATTATCTGAATAATATCTGACACCTGATATTAATAATAATATTACCAGAATAATATCTGATACCTGATATTAATTATGCTTTCCCCCAAATCTTTTTTCTCCTACCCTCACCCCCCCCCATAAATTACCTAGTAAGACAGATCTAGAATGAGGGTTATCAGGCTACTTGCAAGGACAAGTGTAATCACCCAGTATCAGAATTTCTCCACAGAGGTTTAGAGCAAGTTGAAAGGGCTGGAGTCCCAGAAAGCCTCTATCACAAGGAAACTGGACCAGGATCCTACCGGTGCAGCATCTTTCAGAGGTGTTTTCCTTTGAGTAACTGGGATAACGAGACAGCTGGAGCTCACCAGGGACTGTGCAGTCCCTTGATGGTCGGTACAGAGAATAGAAGCTAAGAGGATTTGATCCCAGGCCACATTGTGGCCATTCACTAATTAAACAAGGCAAAAATGTTCCTCCTCTTGACAAAATCCTTCATATTGACAAAGCAATCTTCCTGATGAATATTCTATCTATTCACTCATTTACTTAACAACACTGACTGAACACTTACTACATGTCAGGAACAGTTTTAGCACTGGGGATACAGTGTAAACTAGACAACGTCACCTTTATTCATGGAGGTTTTATTCCAGAAATCAAAAACAATCATTTCAAGAGCACATAGTGTTTTCAAAAGTCAAGAGTTTCGGCTCCTCAAATTATAGATTTCTCAGCTGTGATTCATGAGTTCCCAGAAACTTCTAATTGGCTTAACTAAATATTTCAATACTACATTATGATGATTATTATTACAGATAGGGCCTCACTCTGTCACCTAGGCTGGAGTGCAGTGGTGTGATTACAGCTCACTTGCACTAGCAGCCTTGCACTCCTGGGATAGCCATCCTTTCATCTCATCCTCCCTACTAGTTGGGATTACAGGCATGAGCCATCACACCTGGTACATCACACACAGTACTGTATTATTATTATTATTATTATTATTATTATTTTGAGACAGAGTCTTGCTCTGTCGCCAGGCTGGAGTGCAGTGGCGCAATCTTGGCTCACTGCAACCTCCATCTCCCAGGTTCAAGCGATTCTCCTGCCTCAGCTTCCCAAGTAGCTGGGATTATAAGCAAATGCCACCACGCCCAGCTAATTTTTGTATTTTTAGGAGAGACGGGGTTTCACCATGTTGGCCAGGGTGGTCTCGATCTCCTGACCTCGTGATCCACCCGCCTCGGCCTCCCAAAGTGTTGGGATTACAGGTGTGAGCCACCGCACCTGGCCAGTACTGTATTATTAATACTTTTTTTTTTTGCTAGCAAGATACTCCTGCGGGAATTACTCATTTTCTGTTTGAGTGTCTGGCTTACCATAATCATCTGATATTATTATCTTGATTACAAAGGTATCATCTCTTTTAGAGAATAAATGATTGAACCATAACCATGGTGGACTTTCTACACTGTACCTCGTACAGCACTGCTATTCAAGAAATGTCAGATAACAGCTGTAATTTGACAAACTAACAGTGGAAATCAAAGGATTGGAAAGGACTTCAAAAGTTATACTGACCTACTGCATATGGTTCTAGCTAGTACCTATGTTAACTATGTAATACAAACAAATGTCCATCTTATACTTGTAATTTAGAGAAAATAGTCTACAATATGACATTCATCTCTCATAATCTTTACAGTTAGGAAAGTGTCTTTGTTTCTTGTTCCTTGAGTATATATGAAAGGAAAGGAGTTGACTTTATATGATCCTTGCTACCTTGCTTATAAGTAATTAAAATATTTTTGCCTTGATTGCTTTTATTTTTAGTCATGGATA
This sequence comes from Pan troglodytes, assembly GCF_028858775.2. Lineage (NCBI taxonomy): Eukaryota > Metazoa > Chordata > Mammalia > Primates > Hominidae > Pan > Pan troglodytes. The sequence continues at coordinate 111,871,001 of NC_072408.2, read as the reverse complement.
AAGTTTTAAAAAACTGCCACTGTCCTTCAAGATATATTTTTAATTTCTTGCCCCTAGTCTTATCAATTTCTCTGATGAGTATCACAGAAGATCTCATAGGATATAAATAGGCATGTGATGTAAGTCTTACCTCAAAACAACTTCACAAATGCAAATAACACAATCTTCCTAACCCCTTTTAAAAATCTAAGTAACGCGAAGCTGGTTTTTACTTTAAGGCTGGTTGAAGAGATCAGACAGAAATGTGGTGGGCTTCAGTTGCAGAATGAAGATGTCTATATGGCCACCAAGTTTGAAGACTTTATCCAAAAGGTCGTGAGGAAACTGAGAGGAGAAGATCAAGAGGTGGAGCTGGTTGTAGATTATGTAAGCTTTTCCTTGATGTTGCAACCCTAAATCAGTGAGATCCATACACTATAAAAGACTGCTGTGCCTGTTGCCCATTTGCTTTTATATTTATGACCTTTAAAAAACAACAGCTTTACTGAGATCTAATTCAGATGGCATAAAATTCCCCTTTAAAATGTGCATTTTGGGTAGTTTTTAATATATTCACAGGGTTGTGCAATTATTATGCCATCCGATTTTGGAACATTTTCATCATCCCAAAAAGAAGCCCTGTACCCATTGGCAGTCATTCTTTACTCTTCCAGGACTACCTCATACAAAAAATGTTCCAAAATTGGATAGCATGATAGTTCCTAGAAAATGCTAACCTCTTTTCTGTCTATGGATTTGCCTATTTTAGAGATTTCATATAAATAGAATCATATAACATGTGGCTTTTTGTTTCTGGCTTCTTTCTCTTAGCATAATGTGTCCAACGTTCATCCATGTTGTATCATCATTTCATCGCTTTTTCTGGCCAAGTAATATTCTATTGTATAAATATACCACAGTTTGTTTACCCATTCATCAGTTGATGTACATTTGGGTTGTTTCTACCTTTTGGCTATTATGAATAATGCTATGAAAATTCGTATATAAGTTTTTGCATGAACATATGTTTTCAAGTCTCTTGGGTATGTACCTAAGAGTGGAATTGATGAGTCATATGGTAACTCTATGTTTAACTTTTTTGAGTAACTGCCAAACTGTTTTCCGAAGTGGCTACACCATTATGTAATCCCACCAATGTATGAGGGTTTCAACTTCTCCATATCCTCGCCAATATTTGCTCTCATCTGTCTTTTCTCTTTTAGTTGTCCTAGTGGGTGTAAAGTGGGATCTCATTGTGGTTTTCATTTGTATTCCCTAATGACTACTGATGTTGAGCATCTTCTCATATACTTATTGGGCATTTGTATTTCTTCTTTGGAGAAATGTCTGTTCTTTCAAATCCTTAGCTCATTTTAAAACTGGCTTGTCTTTTTACTGCTGAGTCTTAAGCGTCCTTCGTATATTTTGGATACTAGATCCTTATCAGATGTAAGATTTGCAAATGTTTTCTCTCATTCTGTAGATTTGCTGAAAACTTTGAGTGTCCTTTGACACATAACAGGTTTTAATTTTGATGAAGTCTAATTTATCTATGTTCTTTTACCACTTGTGCTTTCTTGTGTCTTGTCTGACACCTTTTTATTCCTCAATTTCTCCTTCACTGCTTTCTTTTATGTTAAATATGTCTAGTATGCCTTTTTAATCCTTTATTTTTAATTTAACTGTATTTTTAAGCTATTTTCTTAGTGGTTGCCTTGAGGATTATAATTAACATTTTTGCTTAAAATGATCTAGTTCAGATGAACACCAACTTAATAGTATAGGAAAGCTTTGCTGTAACATAGTTGTTGCATACTCCCCTAATTTGTGCCATTATTGTCATATGAATTATGTCTTTATACATCATGAGCCCACCAACAGTTTTATAGTTATTGCTTTATGAAGTTGTATTTTTAATGAGATAGAGTTAAAAAATATATTTATACCAATGTTTATATTTACCTATGTAGTTACCTTTACCAGTACTCTTTATTTCTTCATGTGTTTTCAAGTTAATTGTCTGGTGTCCTTTCATTTCAACTTGAAAGATTCTTCTCAGTACTTTTTGTAGGCCAGGTATGCTAGCAATCAATTTTCTGTTTTTGTTCACTTGGGAATGTTTTAATTTCTCCTTCATTTCTGAAGGATATTTTTGTTGGGTATAGAATTTTTGGACAGTATTTTTCTTTTATCATTTTAAGTATTTCATCATATTGCCTTCTGGCCTTCATGGTTTCTGATAAGTCAACTGTTAATTTTATTAAGGACTCTTTTGTATGATGAGTTCCTTCTCTCTTGCTGCTTTTGAGATTTCCTCTTTGTCTTTTGATAATTTGTTATGATGTGTCTAGGTGTGGAGCCTTTGAATTTTCCCATTAGAATTTGTTGAGCTTCTTGGATTGTGCATTCTTGAAATGTGCAAATTAATGTTTTTCATCAAATTTAGGAAATTTTCAGCTATTCTTTCTTCAAATATTTTTCCTTTCCCTTCTCATTCTCCTCTCCTTCTGGGATTTCTTTTATGCATATGTTGGTATAGTTGATGGTATCCCATAAGTCTCTGAGGCTCTGTTCATTTTTCTTTATTCTTATTCCTTCCTGTTGTTCAGGCTTTTTTCACCTTCTTGAATTTGCTATTGGGTCCCTCCAGTGATTTTTTTATTTCAGTTATTGCACTTTTCAACTTAAGCATTTTTATTTGGTTCTTTTTAAAATAATTTTTATCTCTTCATTGATATTCTCTGTTTGGCAAGACATTATTCTCTTACTTTCCTTTAATTCTTTAGACATGGTTTCCTTTAGTTCATTGAACATATTTACAAAAGCTTATTGAAAATCTTTCTTTAGCAAATCCAATGTCTAGGCTTCTCTAGGGATGGTTTCTATTAGCTGCTTTTTTTTTTCACCTGTTTATAGGCCATACTTTCCTGTTTCTTTGCACGTCTTGTAATCTTTTGTTGAAAGGTGGTCATTTAAAATAATAGAATGTGGTAACTCCAGAAAGCAGACCTTCTCCCCATCTCCCTTCACAACATTTGTTGCTGTTGCTGCTGCTGCTTTTTGTTGTTGTTGTTCAATGACTTCCTTGACAATTCTGTAAAGTCTTTATTTTTTATTGTTTGCCACTACTGAAGTCTCTGTTCAGTTACTTTAATGGTCATCTAATGATTGGGCATAGATTTTCTTAGACACCTTGAGCCAATAAGTCTCCCAGCATTTGTGAGGGGGCTCTGTGTGTGTGCTGGGATATACCTTCAGTGCTCCAGCAGGCAGTTTACAACTCTGCCTTACCTTCACACTTCCTGCCTGCACAGAGCCTCAAAGTCATCCAGAGTTAAGAGATAAGGGCCTTCTGAGGTCTTTTCTGGGCACATGCACAAGCCCTGCTTGTATATTGGTCTTCTGGATTCCCAGGAATATGTCAGAGCTTTTCAATGCCTCTTATGGATATCTCATTCCCAGTTATTCCTCCTGTTTTTTGGTCAGCCATTTTTTAGTGGCTGTGGGCAGCTGCAATATTAAATAATTGCCACTGATTATTTTTGACAAATGTCCCAGGAATAGGGCTGTTTGTGCATAACAAGCTCTGAGTCAGATCTAGTAAAGACAAGCCCAAGCCAGGCCATGGTAGCATGTGCCTGTAGTCCCAGCTACTCAGGAGGCTGAGGCAGGAGGATCACTTGAGTCCAGGAGTTTGAGGCTGTGATGCACTTGATCAGACCTGTGAATAGCCACTACACTCCAGCCTGGATAACACAGTGAGACCCTGCCTCTAAAACCAGAAAATCTCTGAGAGTAGAGCTTTTCAGGGAGCTGCCAGGCAGGCCAAATAGTAACAGTTCTTTGGGATGAGGCTTGTGAAGAGCTCCAGACCCATTTCATCCCCACCAGGGACTACTAGGCTGCTGCTTTTCACAGCTACCATACTTGCAATGATGTTGGCTTTTCAAGGCTATTGCAGAGCTTTTGAGAAAGATGGGAATAAGGCAGTTAATACACCATAAAGCTCACTTTTCTTACTGTGATTCAGCTATTCTTCTTGAAATGGATTATTGCAAGCCTTTGGCTAATTTCCAGAGTTCTGAGAGAAGTGATTTTTTAACAATATTTTCTAGTGTTCTCATTGCTTTTATGAAGGAGTGGATTTTCAGAGGTCCTTACTTTCCTGTCCCAGAAGTACTTCTCACCCATTTGTTTTTAATAAGAATTAGGCAAATCTGAAAAGCAGTTTAGCATTATCTGGCTAAGAACATGAATTTTGGAGTCAGACCAACCTAAGTTTGAATCCAAGTAGCATGGCTTACTAGCTGTGTGACCTTGGGCGAGTTACTTAACTTCCCTAAGCCACAGTTTGCTCCTATTATTACCCTCCATTATTGTTACCTCCATTATTATTATTTCCTCCATTATTTTTACCCTATTTATAGAGTATATAATTTGATTCTCCTAACAACTCTCTGTGGTGGATGTTATTATATAATATTATTATTATTACCCTATAGATTGGGTAATTATTACCTGCAAAACATTCTAGTATGCACATAATATGAAATACGTCTTCTGTTACTTGACTCATATCACCCAATTTATAGGGTAATAATATTATATAATAATAATATATTATATAATAATGATAATATCTACCTCAGAGAATTGTTAGGAGAATCAAATTAGGTGTTATACATTCAGCATATTCCAAGAATGATAATTTTAGAAAAGTGGACTGTTTGTAGACACTGAACACATCAATTCCCATGAAATTTCCTTCATTATATCCCACATAAACACAATGGAAATAGCTCATAGATCATGAGCACTCAGTGTGGGAAAAGGCAAGAGACCTATTTCCCACATCTATTTTTTGTTTCTTTTTAAAGCACTGACAATTGCTCTCTGTGAAATAATTTTTTAAATAATTACATTTACTTTTTAATACCTTGCATTGATATATTACCTCAGTTTTTCCTCACAATAACTGTATGAAGGCAGTATCATTATCCCCATTGCATTGTTGAAAAAAACTGATCCTCATCAAAGTTCATTGACTAACCTCAATTTGCTTGCCAGCCACTGGCAGAGAGTTCAATTTATGCAACACATGTGTAACAGACAAAAAGTGAAAACAGAGAGGAACTTAAGGAAAGCAAACTTAAAATGGCACCAGTGTAAAAGGAAACCTACTGACAAAGGCATTTTCAATGATTTCAATGAAGGCAATAGCTGCGCTCCACCAAAGCTGCCACTAGATGGTGGTGTTTCCATTATCTAGAGGTCTTGTGAGTTACCTTTTATCTGTTAGGAAAGAAAATCTGAAATCTGTATAAAGCCTGGCCTAGAGCACTTCTGTCTTCACAGCTTCTACCCTCCTGCCCCAGTGGCCAAGGCAAGCATCTTGAGGCCCAAATCTCACATATGCATGTCTTCTGTACGGTCGGAACTAGAATGCCATTGACTTCTCCCTCTGCATTCGTGAATATGCTTCTTTATTGCTGTTTGACATCAAATTGGTAAACACGGAAATCCATTGAATCTATTAATATAATTCTCTCAGATTTCAAAGGAGGTCAATGAAATGATGGTAAAAATGCCATACCAGTGTTTCATAAATGGACAGTTCACAGATGCAGACGATGGAAAGACTTACGACACTATCAACCCAACAGATGGATCTGTGAGTAATTCTTCAGTGTGAGTAGTGATCACTGGTCGTGGATTTTTAGTTAATACACCATTGTAAAAGAGGCAGTCTTAAGAAGCCCTTTTATTCTCTCACTCTGCCTCTAAGCACTTCACACAAATGTACTTCATGCTTTTCTTTCAATGACTCAATTCTGGTACCAGCTGCTATTAACTGTAGTAACCTATTTTATAGAACATTTATGATAAATTTAGACAGGTAGCTTTACCTATACACACCAGAGGCACTCATCTGCATAGAGATATATGTGAAAAAACTTTCTAGACTTCAAAGACTCATGGCAAGAAATTCAGCTTTCCTAAGGCACTGGAAGAACTACAGTCTTCCAATCTTCCTAAATGTGTTCTTCCATAAAGTAGTATGATATGAGAAGTACTAAATTTCTGGTTCATAATTTTCATATTAAAATTGTTCTTTTTCTTTACTGTAGTACTGGATATACTCATTTCTTATCATAACTGTTTTTTTAAATCAGTAATACTCTATACAATATTAATTCCAAGAACCATATTTTCATATCTCTCATGGGGCCTATTTTTACTTATCTTGAAATAGACAATATGCAAAGTATCCTACGCTTCTTTGGCGGATGTTGATAAAGCAGTAGCAGCAGCAAAAGATGCTTTTGAAAACGGTGAATGGGGAAGAATGAATGCAAGAGAAAGAGGAAGATTGATGTATAGGTATTTCTATTTTTTATTTTTTTATTTTTTAGAAAAGTAAGTCTGGTAGAGACAGGGTTTCACTACGTTGGCCAGGCTGGTCTCAAATTCCTGACCTCAGGTGATTCACCTGCCTCAGCCTCCCAAAGTGCTGGGATTACAGGTGTGAGTGGTGGCACGTGCCTGTAGTCCCAGCAACTCAGGAAGCTGAGGCAGAAGAATTGCTTGAACCTAGGAGGTGGAGGGTGGAGTGAGCTGAGAGTGCACCACTGCACTCCAGCCTGTGCTAGAAAGCAAGACTCTGTCTCAAAAAAAAAAAAAAAAAGAAAGAAAGAAAAAAAAAAAGCAAAGCAAAGTGAGTCTACTACCTTTGGATATCGGCTAACATTGCCAAGATTTTAAAAATTCCTGCAAAACATTCTAGTATTCACCTAATATGAAATATGTCTTCTGTTACTTGACTCATATTAAATCCTATATATGTTGATTATGTTAGTATTGCTTGCATCAGGCAGGTCCCAGCTGGAAAAGAAGTTTAATAAAGAACTGTTCACAAAGACGTGGCCAAGGTCAAAGAAATCCAATAAAGGATACTGAAACATCCAGGCAGGGCTAGCAGCAGGGGGAAGCTGCTATGTCTTCAAGGTCTGAAGGGACAGGGGAAGGAGCTGTTACTGGAATCTGGCAAGATCTGTAGCTATAGGAGAAAACCACACTGCAGTGGAGGGACATGGCAGCTTCTGAACCACAGCCTATCAGCGAGGGAGCCAGGGAATCCAATTCCCCAGCCACTTTTTCCTTCAGTTTACCAATATTCTGCGGGTGCCTCCCAGTGGTCTCTCACTGGCCAAGCCCAATGGGAGAGCAAGGGAGCCAGGTGATGTAATCTATAACGGTCATTCACCAGGGTCAAGGTCACAGAGCAGGGTGGAGAATGGATACAGAGAGCGGCAAGTGGAGAATATCCAGTTGATGTGTAAGGAATAGGAACAAGGAAGAAAAATAATAAGGACTGGGAAGAATATTATAAATCAGTAATGAAAGATGCCAGGAGTGATTAGATTCAATCATAAATTCCATTTGCTGTTTACCTAAAATCCAATATCGGACCTAGATCAATAGATCTCCTAGAGCAATGATATGATTTGGCTGTGTCCCCACCCAAATCTCATCTTGAATTGTAGCTCCCATAATTCCCATGTGTCATGGGAGGGACCCAGTGGGAGGTCATTGAATCATGGGGGCAAGTCTTTCCTGTGCTGTTCTCACGAAAGTATATAAGTCTCATGAGATTTGATGGTTTTATAAAGGGCAGTTCCCCTGCACATGCTCTTGCCTCTTTCCTTTATAAATTACCCAGTCTCAGGTATGTCTTTATTAGCAGCGTGAGAATGAACTAATACAAGCAAGATCTGGAACAAAGATTGTGGGAGGGGGATTTCAAGCTGGACTCTAGAGTGGCCCCAAAGGAACAGCTCAGAGAACCACTACAAATACAGAAGAAAAATAAATAGAGAAGTTGAACACAAAAGATGAGTCTTACTGTATCATAGTCATTATACAGTCCTGCACTTACCTTCCCATAAAACTTGTGAACACCAAACAGAAATCTGTTGTAGTGTTTGTAATTCATTGTGTACGTTGCTATCTTGTCTCTTCAGTTAGTTTTGGAAATATTTTTGTGCCAACTGGAAATCCTCAAATGTTCATGGGTTCTCAGAAGTGTGGGTTCTGGGAATGTGGTTCCAATGACTGGTACTGGCTCAGTCATTGTTCTACTTCTTATACATAGATGAGGCAAGTTATATATGCTTCCAATACCCTCTGCTTCTCCTTTGTAATTCTTGAAACAAATGATTTATGAAAATATTTGTTTAATGTCTTTCTTGCCTACTGGACCATGATCTCTATAAGGGCAGAGATCTGATCCATATGTGTTTACCTCTGAATTCTCCGTCCTTAGGATACTGCATTATATGTGACAGGAGCTCAATCAATACTTGTTGAATTTCTTTCTTTCACTGACCACACAGACTTGCAGACCTACTGGAAGAGAACCAAGAAGAGCTGGCAACTATTGAAGCCCTTGATTCAGGGGCTGTCTATACCTTGGCCCTGAAGACACACATTGGAATGTCTGTGCAAACATTCAGATATTTTGCTGGCTGGTGTGACAAAATTCAGGTAAGCACAAATATTATTTGTTCTGAAAGAAAAAGGGACTAACATTGATTAGTTTGTACCAGGCACTGTGTCAGATCCTCTTTTTATGTAGATTTTTTTACACCAACATAACAGGGTTGTCTCAGTCCATTTTATGCTGCCGTAACAGAATACCTGAGACTAGGTAATTTATAAAGAACAGAAATTTATTCTCTTACAGTTCTGGAGGCCGGGAAGTCTAAGATAAAGGTGTCAGCAGGTTTGGCCTCTAGTTTTAAGATGGTGCCTTGTAGTGCATCCTCTGGAGCAGAGGAACGGTGTGTCCTCACCTGGCAGAAGAGTAGAAGAGAGTGAATCCACTCCTGCAAGCCCTTTTTATAGCGGCATTGATCCATTCATTAAGGTGGAGCCCTCACGAACTAAACACCTCCTATTAGGCCCTACCCCTGCAACACCGTGGCATTAGGGGTTAAGTTTCCAGCACATGCATTTTAGGAGACACTTTCAGACCCTAGCAATGGTTATAACAACTACGGGAAGTAAATGGATAGCTCTTATCCCCTTATTACATGTGAGCAAACAAAGGCTTGAGGACATGGATGCCTTTCCTACAATTCGTAGCAAGTAACCCATACGACCAGATTTGAAGTCAAGATTTTCCAAATCTAAAATCTAATGATATTCTTTGCATTTTACTATAATATCTCCTGAGGGTGTTGAATAGTTTTCTAGACACTTTGGAGAAGCCTAGTATCATGTAGGGTTTACAAATTCAAATACCTACAGAGGCCAGAGAGCTACTGTAGATGGTGGAAGCAGACTGAGTATAAGAAAAACTTTGTCTTTGAATGTGTGTCCTAGGAGAAATAAGTTAAAAAAAAATTTTTTTTTCTTTCTTTTGAGATGGAGTCTTGCTCTGTCACCCAGGCTGGAGTGCAGTGGCGCCATCTCAGCTCACTACAACCTCTGCCTCCTGGGTTCAAGCAAGTCTCCTGCCTCAGCCTCCCTAGTAGCTGGGATTACAGGTGTGTGCCACCACGCCCAGCTAATTTTTGTATTTTTAGCAGAGACGGGGTTTCACCATGTTGGCCAGGCTGGTCTCGAACTCCTGACCTCAAGTAATTCACCTGCCTTGGCCTCCCAAAGTACTGGGATTACAGGCGTGAGCCACTGCACCTGGCCAAAAAAAAATTTTTTTGAAGAAAAATTTTGATAAAGATACAGGAATAATAAATAAATATTTCATCTTACTGTATGATAATAAATAGCAAACACAGGGTGATCAATGGCAACAACACTAGCTCCAGCACTGGGGATACAAAAGGGAGAGGTAGGGCTTGTAGCAAACTGCAGTATGCATGTTCCTCATAGACTCATAATAACCACTGCAGTACCAGTCATTGCAACCACAACCACATTCCCAGCAGCAAAAAGAAGGAAGTGAGAAAGGGGGAGTGGTAAGAGGAATTTAACAAAACATTCTTACCTTCCCAGTACCTTTTGCTCATATCCCTCCTTGGCCATCTCTATCTGCTAAGGAGACTGGGAAACATCATATTTCATCTGCGTACATTGCTGCCACCAATGTTAATGTACAGTCAGACAGACCTGAGTCCAAGTCTCAGCTCTGGCCCTTATCAGCCGATGTTGTTAAAGTTATTTTCTCTCTCAGAACCTTGCTTTCCTCCTCTATAAAATGGTCACAGTAATACATACTTTGCAAGTTATGTTTTGAGGATTGGAAACGAGTATTTGTACACTACAGGATTAGACAAGTCTGCAACATAGCAGGTTTGCACAAAAATGAAATTTTTATTGTGGTTCAGCCACAAAGTCATGCATATATTGATATTTACTAATGGTAGTTCAGGTCCATCTGTTATCCCCAATTATGAAACCCAAATAGTTCTGAAACCTGAAAATTGTTTGATTGGTTCAAAGTCGTTTGATGCCAAACCCTAACCTAAATGAACATAATCTATTAATAATATTTATTTACATCACTTAGAGTGAATATTCATATGTTTCAGTGAACAAATACTAGCATGTTTGATTATGGGAGACTTACCCAAATCCTGCTGGGGTAGTAGATAATATAAGGTATATGCACTATATTACACTTCTGAAGTCCAAACAATTCTGAATTCCAAAACATAACTGGCTACAAGTGTTTTAAGAAATTGTACACCCTATTAGTAGTAGCAATAATATTTTATGTGGCAAAGCAAATGAATAGCTTTCATTAAAGGCTACTATTGTGATTCCATTAGGATTAAGTTGGCTGCATATAACAGCTAACTTATTCCTGTTTTTTTAATCCTATTATTTTTCTCTCACTTTCAAGGAGTCCAGAGACAGGCAGTTAGGACTAGTATGTGAGATGCAAACTCTTTTTCTGTCTTTGCCAGGCCATGTGACCTCCACCCTGAAGGCTGACTCATGGTCTCAAGAAAACCACTGCAGTGCCAGCCATTTCGGCAACAGTCTAAACAGGAAGAAGGAGGAAGCAGACATGGAGGGAAGAATAAAAGAGTAGAGTTAGCCTAGTTTAAGTAGCATTCCCCTTCCAATGCCTTGTGCTTGTATCTTCCACTGACCATCCCTAATCTGGAGAATGGGAACCATAGTATTTTATCTGGGCATATTCCTGTCCCCATTATTAATATAGGGATTCTGTTACTAAGGACAGAGGGGAGAGTGGATAATAGGCAGGCAGTTCACATTCTCTGCCAGGCCAAGCAATTAGGAATGGACTAAATTAGAATTATGTTTATTCTTCTGTGTTTCACGGTTCTCTTGAGAAACAAATAGCTGTTCCTTCTTTGGCATGAATATAGTTCTTATCAACAAACACTCTTTTCATATCAGCTAACAAAAAGTAAGAGAGGAAGACAGAAAATGGATCCTTTGAGATGAAATTTACTTATTTAAATTAGTAAAATAAGTATCAACTTTTCTCATTCTTTAGGGTTCTACTATTCCAATCAACCAGGCCCGTCCAAATCGCAATCTGACCTTCACCAAGAAAGAGCCACTCGGGTAAGATAAGGAGAGTGCCTCTGAGTGAATCATGAGTTGTGTTATTTGAAACAACTAAGCATGTCGAATTTCTTCCCCTGCAGTGTCTGTGCCATTATTATTCCCTGGAACTACCCGCTGATGATGCTGGCATGGAAGAGTGCTGCGTGTTTGGCAGCAGGCAATACCTTAGTGCTCAAGCCAGCACAGGTAAGGCCACAAAGGGCCAGGTGCAGAATTGCCTCCTCTCTTATATCCAGTACTTCAAAAAAGTGACATATATTTATAAATAGCAAACAAAAATGAGATGGTATGGCATTTTTCTCATATATCATGGACAACTTTTCATGTCAGTAAATATTCATTTTTAATAGCTGCCTAATACATTGTATGGAGATTCCATAATTTAAAATTTTCATAATAATAGAAGCAAGCATGGTGCACATCAGTGAAGTCCACTGACTTTCTACGAACCAATTCAATTCTTGCAAAATGCCAAGTGCCCAACAATTAGGGAATTATTTAGAGTAATTATCAGACATCAAAAAAAGTATTATGCAGGTATTCAAACTTAATTGTCAAAAATATTGTAAAGGCGGAGGTTGCAATGAGCCGAGATCGTGCCACTGCATTCCAGCCTGGGCAACAAAGCGAAGACTCTGTCTCACAGAAAAAAAAAAAAAAAAAAAAAAAAAAATTATATATATATATATATATAGAGAGAGAGAGAGAAGATGTAGAAGACGAGGGAAAAGCATGTAAAAGAATGTCTGTAATTATAAAAATATATCCAGATGGAGAACAAGAAAATACTTTTAAGAAATAGTTCAGGTAGTTTTCAAAAAAATCTCTTAATGCTACAATAGCTTTTTAAGAAAAAAATATGGCAGCCAAGTTAACACTGGCTGAGCTTTTACTATATAAAGTGCACTATGTAAAATTAGAAGAAAAATAAACTTCTTACTTGGGTTTCTGTTATCTGCAGGTAACTTTACTAGGTAGTAGGCATTCTGAGGTGCATAAGTCGTGGAGTAAACTTGGTCTTTATTCTAGAAGAGTTTATAATTTGTTACCTCTCAACTCTTTTATTTCTTCTTTCAGAGTTAAAAAAAATACAGTTTCATTTGGCATAGCTACATGGTCATGTGGCCACGGCCATTTTGTTTTAATCATTAAAAACGATTTTATTTGAAAAAGTAGGTATACGTTCAAAGTTTTCAAAATTCAAAAGATACAAAGAGGTAGATAGTGAAATGTCTCCCTTCTATCATTATTCCCCAGCCAACCAGTTTACCTCCCAGAGACAACCAATGTGATTGTTATCTATTAGTGGCTTAGATAACCCAGAGATAGTCTCTACATATATATGTGTATATTTATGAATATGTAGTTTTATATGTATATGTAGAGAGATATATATTATTATATGTAGATATATATAGTATTATATATCTGTATATGTATATATTGCTAATTAATGGGCATAAAGTTTCAATTACTGGCCAGGCAAGGTGGCTCACACCTATAATCCCAGCACTTTGGGAGGCCAAGGCGGGTGGATCACTTGAGGTCAGGAGTTCAAGACCAGCCTGGCCAACATGGTGAAACCCCATCTCTACTAAAAATACAAAAAATTAGCTGGGCATGGTGGCGGATGCCTGTAATCCCAGCTACTCCAGAGGCTGAGGCAGGAGAATCGTTTGAACCCAGGAGGCAGAGGTTGCAGTGAGCGGAGGTTGCACCATTGCACTCCAGCCTGGGCAACAAGAGTGAAACTCTGTCTCAAAAAACAAACAAACAAACAAACTTCAATCATGTAAGATGAATAAGTTCTAGAGGTCCTCTGTGCAATATTGTACCTATAGTTAATTAATACTATATTTTACACTTCAAAATTTGTTAAGAGAGTAGAGCTCACATTAAATGTTCTTACCACAATAAAAATTTTAAAAACACACACAAAAAGTAGCATTCTATATACTTACCAAAAAAAAAATTCTTCCTTTTTTTAGCAGTTTCCATTGCATAGATAAAACATATTTTACTTAACCAATCCATAATTATGGATATTCAGATTTTTTCTCCTTTTGCTGTATAAACCATGTTACAGTTAATAACCTTATAAACCTTATAAGTATAATGCACATGTGCAAGTATATTTATAGGGTATGTTTCTAATAGCAGAATCCCTCAGTTAAAAGATACATGTATTTGTGTGATAGATATTGACAAATCCATCCATGGGGGTCATATTAGCTCACCAGCATTATACAAGAGTACTGTTTCCCACTCTTGCTTAATAGGTGCACAACCCATTAAACAGCAAGAAGCTAGTTGAGGGAAGTGAGGAGACAGATAATCTAGCCCAGTAGAGCTCCATACTGGCTGTACATTAGAATCACCTAAAGTTCTCCTTTTAAAATGCTGATATTGGGCCCCACTGGCAGAGATGGGGCCCCATATCAGCATTGTAAAAGGAGGGATCTGATTTAATTGGTCTGAGTTGGAGACCACGCATTGGTATTGCTTAAAAGCTTCACGTTTTTCCAAGGCACAGCCAGGATAGAGAACCACTAAATGAAATCCAATGAGTGCTAATCACTGAGGAATGGCAATGAGTATATATAATGTCCAAAAATTACAAACATTCTTTGAGTGCATACCAGTTGCCAGATAGGTAGTAGTGATGAAGATACACAAAGTTTCTGTCTCCATGGAAATTACAGGCTGGCTCTATCTGCAGTTTAAAACTGGCAGTTTTATAGTTGAAGATAATTTAAATCCTGAGAATGAAAGACCCAAAGGTGCCATTGTTATGCTGGACTTTTTAATTTTATTGGATAATATTATGCAGTGATGCATTTATAATATTAGGGCTCTGTGTGAAAGTCAAGAGGACTGAATTGAGATGACTCCTCTTAAACCTGTTGTCTGCTTTGTTATATGTGTGAAAGATTCTCTCCTGGCTTCATACAAAAGAAAGCACAGATTTTCATGGCCTAGCGTGGTCTGGTCCAGGTGTGACAAGTTCTGACTTTATTAACCTCATTTTTAGCAATGACCTACACTTGCCCAGAACCATACTAGAGGCTTTCCCATGTATTATGCAAACCTATAATCCTGCAGGGACACTGGATAGGCAAATGGAAGAAAACCAATAAAAATGAAAAGAGTTGTGATGGAGATGAAACCATTTATTTTATTTATAAATCACATTTTAAAACCTTTATATTCTTACTTTAAAAGAATTATAATTAATTCAGGATAGTTTTTAAACATCTTTCTAATTATGATGGTTTCATACCAAGGCATAATCAGATATACTTGGGCTAGGATCATCTTCAACTACACTAGATGTAAATCCACTATTTCAACAGTGTTGATAACTTCAAATATTTTGGGCCAACTTCTCATCGAGTTAAGTCTACATTGACGATTTACAAACCTCACAATGTGACCGTCGTGGATCTGTTACTAGAAGGAGGAAAAGTGGTGGCCCTGCCTCTTTCTTGTTTGTTTGCTACCATTATTATTTATTGTGCAGTTTCTATGCACATTTTTTGGCCACTTGTCCATTTTACAAAGACAAGCTTAATTAAAATAACAACATAGCCTGTGAACCCATGTAATCAGGCCTGTAAACTTCATCAGAGGGCAATCTTCTGAAGGCAAATGAGCAAGGGAAGGAACCACTGCCACCCTCTTGGTCTTGTGAGCTCCTATTCTTTCCTGGGACACTGCCCATACCTTTGTGACCCATGACCATATGACCTTCATTCAGACTGTGTGAGAGCAGCGTTATCCAGCCATACAATAAATGTTAGTTATGGTTCATTTATTTCATATCTTTGTCAGCTAAAATATATAAATAAAAGTTCCACTATTTTCTTTTCCCACCTCAATGGATCCTCTTGCACACCCCATTTTTAGAGTCCAAGCTAACCAAGTACTGACTTAAGACTCAATGGACGTTGGTTTTTAAGAGTGTGAAGGTATTGCTTTCATTTTGCTTTGGAGATTTGCATTGCTATAATAGATGTTTAAGGTGAGATCCATATTATGCCACTTTTTATGTGAGAAAGAAGGGAAAATAAGAAAATATGTATTTGCTGATTTGAATAAAAGGAAACAGGAAAGATAAACTAGAGACTAATGAAATTATCTATAGAACATGGGATGAATGGGGTGGAAAGGAGGGTGGGAGAACAACATTCTCTGAATGGACGTTTTGAATAGTCCTGACTTTTGGAAGCACAGTCCCCATATTTAATGACAGCAAAGAAAAGACATATAATCAACAAAGATGGGGCCAAAACCCTAAAATTAAATATAAACAAAACAAATTAAGCCATATTTCAAATGAATAACATGACCCCATTGAAGAGAATGAGGAAGCATGAACCCAAGTCACTTTTGACTAACTTTGGACTATATGTCCTCAGGATAAAGGCAACGCAAAACAACAACAACAAAAAAACCCAAATACATATTGAACTCTAATTAATAGGCTTCTTTTTCATACGGACATGGCTTAACAATTCTCAAATTACTTTCTGTATGTTTTAGGATTAAGCAAATAAGTAAATATATTGTGGATAATGGGAGCCATGTCTCTCTTTCTTGGAGAAGAGAATGACAAATGTAAAAAGGGCAGAAGGATAGAATCGACCCTAAGATATCGGATAAAGGTATCAGTGTAAACTCACGGGTTTTAATGTATTTAGATAGCTAAATAAAGAAATGGATATAGGTATATGAGGGATAGATACACACATACATATAGACATGTGTGTGTGTGTGTTGTGTATACATACATCTCTTTCCCAGCTCTGTCTGCTAAGAGGGCCTAGAAGCGATGACCCCTCAATAATGTCCAGATATCTTGGTTTCTAAAATACCATTCTTCACTCAAAGAAACTTGGGCTCCTTGGAGAAGTAGCTGGAGTAGGGAAGAATCAAGATGAATCTGAAATATCTTGTTGGGCCTGAAAGCAATGTAATGCTCAAAGAGTAAGAGGGGCACGTCAGAATGATAAGGGGCCGTACTGAAGGGACTGCCTCAGCCAAATCTAGAACAATTGAACATCAAAATCAATAACAATAGTAAACGATGATAACCTGCTGATTACAGTAAGAATCTTTGTGTTCACACTGATATTAATTAATTGAACAGAAAGGAAAACACTTAGAGTGCCAACTAGTACACGTAAAAGGAATGATGGAATTGGAAAATCACCATTTGGCAACCATCATGATACTTTAGGATTATTATCCAGAAATTATCCACGGACACTAAAACTAGTGGATAAAAATTTGAAGAGTATCTCCCCACAAAATATTTGTTAACTACAATGTATAAAATAGTAACTTACAGTGATGAAAGTTGGCAGACCACATTTGCCAAATAATCAAAACTAACTTTCCAGTATTGGAACTATTCTACAGCACGTGCCTCCTGATGTCCTGAGAAAAGCTCAGCATCGCTCCAGTGGCATTGTTCCCAAAAGTGCATAACTTGAATCTAACCATGCAAAAACATCAGACAAATCCAGACAAAGAGACATTGTATGAAATAACTGGCCTGTACTCTTCAAAAATGTCAGTGTAATGAAATAGAAAAGAGAACTGAGAAATTCTCCTAGATTACTGGAGACTACAGATAGAACTAAATGTAATGCAGATGTTGGATTTTCTTTTGCTATAAGACATTATTGGGATAATTGGTGAAATCTGAATACGGTCTGCAAATCATGTATTCTATCAGTTGTTAACCTCCTGATTTTGATGATTGTACTATGGTTATGTAAAAGAATTTCTTGTTTTATAGAAAATGCACACAGAAGTATTTAGAAGTATGGGGTATGTCTTTACCGTTTTCTTAAACAGTTCAGAAAAAGATATTCCTTAAATTTATCTTTAAAAAATAGTTTAGAAAAATATATACAGAAAGATAAAGCAAATGCAGTAAAATGTTAACATTTGAGGAATCTGAATGGAAATGTATATAAGGAATACTTGTACTATTTTTGCATCTTTTTGTAAGTCTGAAATTATGGCAAAAAAATAAGACAATGTACAATAAAAATAAAATGAGATCTAGTGCAGCTATCAAGGGAAAACTGGGTTCTGGGCTAAAGGTCAGGTTACAGCCTGAAGAAGGTAATTGCTGTCTGCTTCTCCTCAGGTCACGCCCTTGACTGCTTTGAAGTTTGCAGAACTGTCTGTGAAAGCAGGCTTTCCAAAGGGGGTCATCAACATCATTCCAGGCTCAGGTAAGCCACTAAATGACCGACTGTGCTATAACTAATGAATGGTACTGGGGTAGCTCAGTGGCTCTTTTACCTCTAGAGACTTGTCCTGAATTATAACTGTATTAAAACTAAATACAATTCACCAAACAGTTAAGGATGAATATACTTACCATGTGCTAAAATCTCAAAATGGAAATACAGTGGTGGGTGAGTGGCAGTGGGGAGGGGGGTTGTACAGTCATGTAAAATTACCCTAAGATGTTCCATTTTGATTTTCAAAAACTACTCTGGAAGATAAAAATCAAGGTTTACCCATCATTATTTTGGGAGTCTGATAATTTCATAAAGGGTATTATTTTAGACTTTTATCAGTTTGCAATTAATACAGAAAATGTAAAACTAAGGTGTCAAGGGGAGCTTAGAAATCTACTTCAATGAATTTAAAGCCATCTTCACTATAAGAATTTGAGTAAGGTGTTTTTTTTTTTTTTTTTTTTTTTTTTTTTTTTTTTTTTTTGAGACGGAGTCTCACTCTGTTGCCCAGGCTGGAGTGCAAAGGCGCGATCTTGGCCCACTGCAACCTCCGCCTCCTGCGTTCAAGTGATTCTCCCTCAGCCTCCTGAGTAGCTGGGATTACAGGCGTGTGCCACCATGCCTGGCTAATTTTTATATTTTTAGTAGTGACAGGGTTTCACCATGGTGGTCAGGCGGGTCTCGAACTCCTGACCTTGTGATCTGCTTGCCTCAGGCTCCCAAAGTGCGGGGATTACAGGCGTAAGCCACCGCGCCCGGCCTTGAGTATGTTTTAATTCCTGTTTTATTCCCTAATTCTACAGGTGGCATAGCAGGACAACGTCTGTCTGAACATCCTGACATCCGCAAACTTGGTTTCACTGGTTCCACTCCTATTGGCAAACAGATCATGAAGAGGTATTGGTTTTAAAATGTTGATTCACTGCAGATCCTGTTAAACTAGGTTTCAATTTTTGTTTAAACAGGGTACTTTTTGAGTGAGAAAAACTACATCAACTTTGGAAGGGAAATCTACTTATCACTGCTGAGTATTGAAATATTTGAATACAGTAAAATACTTTCCAAAGCATTAAAGCCCAGAGTCAATAAAACCAAAGCTATGTTGAAATTCTGCGCCCTACTGGTAGTTTTAACAATTCAGCACAAAAGACTTCCTGTATTAAAGCTGTGGCCCAAATTGTTCTCAGAGTATGGGTAAAAAACCAAAAAGATACATAAATGTGAAATTTATATATTTTATATGACAAACCTGGATTATTTATAAATGGAGTCCGCCAAAGCAATTTTTTTTAAGCTGTAAGCAATCTAAATGTCCAAAATAAAGCAGTTGTTAAAATATGTCAATGTAATGGAACACTGTGCAGTCACGTTCATAGAGCATTTTAATAACATTGAAAAGTGTTGTTAAAATAATAAATGGAAATAAAAATAAAGTATAACATTGTATACACTGGATGATCTCAACTATGTTAAACAACGCAAAAGCTATGGTAGGACAGATCACAAATAGGTAGTATATCAAAATGGTAAAAACAATGGTCACTGAGGCATGGAATGGAATTTTGTGATTTTTTTCTTCTGTTTGCATTTTGGGGTAGGTATTTTCAAAATGCTTTAAATAAAAATACTTTTGTAAGAAAGGAAAAATAAGCGGCGTACTTTTAAAAATTGATATTTTTTCTCCCAATGCTTCAGTAGTCTGGTTAGAGGTTTAATTCTTTTGCCAGGCTTTTATGTAACCAAAATTTCTAAAGAATTTGAATTAACTTTTGACCACAACATTTTTGAAATTTTTTTATTATGGAAAATGTCTAATACATAGAAAGCAGAAAAGCAAAATGAATTTTATGTACTCATCACTCAGCTTCAATGGTAATCACCATTCTACCATCTGTTTTATCTATGAATAAGTTTTTCCTTTTTCTTTCTTTTTTTCTTTTTTAAGAGACACCATCTAACACTGTCACCCAGGCTGGAGTGCAGTGGTGATCACAGCTCACTGCAGCTTTGAATTCCTGGGCTCAAACGATCCTCCTGCCTCAGCCTCCCAAGTAGCTGACACTACAGTCATACACCACCATACCTACCTAATTTTCTTCTTTTTTATAGAGATGAGGTCTTGCCATGTTGCTCAGGCTGGTCTCACACTTCCGGCCTTAAAGGATCCCTTCTACCTTGGTCTCCCAGACAGTTGTGAGTCACTGTGCCTGGCCTTGAATAAGTTTCTTAATATTACTGAGGCTCAATATGTTTTCCATGCCAGGTGGTAACTTATAGCTTAAAAAGTGTGTGTGTGTGTGTGTGTGTGTGTGTGTGTGTGTGAGAGAGAGAGAGAGAGAGAGAGAGAGATGTTAACTAAATGCTCATTTCTCATTTGTTTTCCTCTAGCTGTGCTGTTAGCAACTTGAAGAAAGTTTCCCTTGAGCTTGGTGGCAAGTCTCCACTTATAATATTTAATGACTGTGAACTTGACAAGGCTGTGCGAATGGTAAGAGAGGGTCAAATTTAAGTAAATAGGTGCCTGGGCCAGGTGCGGTGGCTCACGCCTGTAATCCTAGCACTTTGGGAGGCCAAGACGGGTGGATCACTTGAGATCAGGAGTTCAAGACGAGCCTGACCAACAAGGTGAAACCCCGTCTCTAGTAAAAATGCAAAAACATTAGCCGTGCGTGGTGGTGGGCACCTGTAGTCCCAGCTACCTGGGAGGCTGAGGCAGGAGAATCTCTTGAACCCAGGAGGCGGAGGTTGCAGTGAGCTGAGATCACGCCACTGCACTCCAGCCTGGGCTACAGAGTGAGACTCCGTCTCAAAAAAAAAAAAGAAAAAAAAATAGGTGCTTGCTTCTAAAACACGTTTCACCTCCTTTTTTATCAGAGGTCTTAAATGAGATTTGGGTTTTGTCTAGTCATAAATTAAAACCATTATTTTTATGCTTAGATTTGGGAATACTCAGAGCACTTAGTTTTTAAAAATAATGTCTTTATAATTCCCCTACTAAGGTGTTTTTAAAACAGGATATGAGTCATAGCAGGCATGTAAAAAAGTTCAAAAGATATTCTATTAGGGCTTCTAGCTTCTCCCTCCTTTCCCTACAACATCTCATCCCATCAACCTGAACAGTCCTACTTTTACCTGTTTTGCACATTGAGCTTCTGGTAAGCGTTTTAGACACAACAAAGGGTTTCATATTTAACAAGTAATTAGCAACATCAATTTCCTGGTTTTAACAATGTACTATGGTTTTATAAGATGTTATCATGGGGGAAGTTAGGTAAAGGGCACAAAGGAACTCTCACATTATTTTTGCAACACCTTGTGAGCCTTAAACTATTTCAAAGTATAAAGGCTTATTTTAAATAAAATGTAAAGGTTAAAAAAAATTGGCCTAGTTCTCATTCTTCACATCTGAGATATAGGCATAAAATGAGTCAATGCTCGGCAGGGGTTGTGCTAAGCTTTCTTGTAATTGTGGGGGAAACTTATGGTCTTCTCAGTTCTGTACAACTGTCCAGCCTATGCACTAAGCAGACTCTGTTCACCATTGGCCCTAAATGTAATTGTAATGAACACTCACAGCCAAACTTCATCATGTAAGCATCCCAAAGAGAATGGAGTGGTTTGGGAGTGAAGAAGAACCAAGTACCCCTGCGGCCAGGGCCTTTGAATGGACCATCTGGAGGTTTCAGTGACAGACAATGGCTGGGGGTACTCAAACTGATATCAGGGGTCGGGACTCCCCTGCATGTCTGGGTTAGGAATATATAACCTTAAAGAGTCTGTTTTAACCATTTAAGAACCCCAAACCCAAGACAGTCAACATATTTTTGTAATGTTTAAAGATAAAATGTATGCACAGGAAAAGCATGGTATTTGAAAGCATTCATTATACTTTGTTTTTGAGATGGGATCTCACTATGTTGCCCAGGCAGGCCTTAAACTCCTGGGCTAAAGTGATCCTCCTGCCTTGGCCTCCTAAATGGGTGGAATAACAGGTGTGAGCCACTGCACCCAGCCACATCCATTTTATATATGTATATATATAAAATATATATACATATATAAATATACGTATATATGTGTGTGTATATACACACACACACACACATATATGGATATATATAATATATACACATATATAAATATATGTATATATAATATATACATATATAAATATACGTATATATGTGTGTGTGTATATACACACACACACACACACACACACATATATATATAGACACTATATATAGTCCAGGGAGGTTTCCTGCAGGTGAATTAGAAACTGAATTTCTAAAAAGGGAAAATGCACAAAATTCATCAGTCTTCCAAATCCGTCATTTTTGAGTGCCTTCATTTCAAAGATTTCTCAAACTTCTTGTTGAAAAACAGGTATTTCTTTTCATGAGGGGGTTAGAGAGGCTTTCTAAATATTTATGATTTATGGCTGCACATGGTGGCTTACGCCTATAATCTCAGCACTTTGGGAGGTCGAGGTAGAAGGATCGCTTGAGCCTTGGGGTTCATGACCAGCCTGGGCAACATGGCAAGACCCTGTCTCTACAAAAAAATAAAATTAGCCCAGGGTGGCGTTCACCTGTGGCCCCAGCTACTAGGGAGACTGAGATGGAGGATCACTTCAGCCCAGGAAGTTGAGGCTGCAGTGAGCCATGATCACGACAGAGAGAAACACTGTCTTAAATAAATAAATAAATACAAATAAAAAATTTTTTAAATTGTGATTATACAATCTAATGTAGAGATTTTTAAAAGCAAAACTTGGTATACAAGTTATTACATTTAAATGTATAGAATAATCTAGATTTTCTAGGCCAAGGCAGGAGGATTGCTTAAGCCCAGGTGTTGAGTCCAGCCTGGGCAACATAGTGAGACCCTGTCTCTACAATAAATAAAAATAGAAAAAATTAGCTGGGTAAGGTGGTGCACACCTGTAGTGCCAGCTACTTGGGAGGCTAGAGAGAGTGGGACTCTATCTCTAACAAATAAATTTAAGAAGAGAATAATCTAGATTTTCTTTTATTTATTTATTTATTTATGAGATGGAATCTAGCTCTGTCGCCCAGGCTGGAGTGCAGTGGTGTGATCTCAGCTCACTGCAACCTCCACCTCCTGGGTTCAATTGATTCTCCTGCCTCAGCCCCCTGAGTAGCTGGGATTACAGGCACCTGCCACCATGCCCAGCTAACTTTTGTATTTTTAGTGGAGATGGGGTTTCACTGTGTTGGCCAGACTGGTCTTGAACTCCTGACCTTGTGATCTGCCCGCCTCAGCCTCCCAAAGTTCTGGGATTACAAGCGTGAGCCACCACGCCCGGCCTAGATTTTCTTTTAACACAAAATTTGTTTCTAATGGTACATCTTTATTGTTACACATACATTTTTTTTAAAAAAATGCTCATGGACCAAAAGGGGGAAAGGATAAACAAAATCTCTCAAATCATGCTAAATCAAAACAGAGTATCTCCAAGAAGCTCTCATCACTAATAAGGCCAAGAGGATTGTCTGTGACTTATCTATATTGCCTGCTGTCTTCCAAAAACAACTAACTCCCTCTGTGTACAACTTTATGAGAATCTTGACTTCTCAAATGATGTTAGCAATATTTTCTCTTCTCCCACTGAAGGGCATGGGAGCAGTATTTTTCAACAAAGGAGAGAACTGTATTGCTGCTGGGCGGTTGTTCGTGGAAGAATCCATCCACGACGAATTTGTGACAAGAGTGGTGAGGCACCTTCACATTTACTCTGAGTTGTTTAGAGATTTTGCTTTTACTTGAAAAATCCTACTTCTAGGATTGTTCATGAATTTTCAGGTGTGATAACAGTATTGTGGTTATGTTTTAAAAAAAAATCAGTCCCTAGTTTTTTTATAGCTACATACTGGCATACTTACAGATTAAATTATATGATGTCTGAAATTTGCTTCAAAATAACCCTGCAGGACAGGAAATGAGTAGGGGAATAAATTGGCCAGGAGTTGGTAGTTGTTGAAGCTGGGTGATGAGTACATGGGGTTTCACTGTATTATGTGTCTACTTTCACATGTGCTTATGATTTTTTTATAGTAAAAAAGTTAGAGGTTTATATAAAAACCTGATAAAGTATATTGAAGAGCTGTGATACCTTACTCTACATTTGTAATATATTAGATCCTTGACATTGTGAGAGTTACGCTCCTAGATTTTTATAAATCTCTAAATAAACTATGAGAGATACACCATGAATCCCCAATTGCGGTTGACATGATAGCATATAATTCCTTCCACTAAAATAACTAGCTAAATAAATAAACAGCCCTTGGACATTGATCATGACTCCATAAATATGGGACTAAAAGTCATCTATAGGAGTGTTAAGATGAATTATGTGGCTAAAATAAACTCTAACTTATACTATAATATGTCATTATGAAGGTAGTATTAATCAAGAATTTGCTTATATTTGCAAAACCAGCATCCAGCTATATTTTCCCCAGAGCCAATTCTCTACACCCCAACCCACCAAAAAAACCAAAGGTATTCTTTCTTCATGAGAATGAGTAACAAGGAAGTCATATAGACAGGCAGATGGAGGGCAGTCAGGTAGGCAGTGGCTGCCTCCTGAACATCACAGTGTAATTTAATTTTGTGTCTCACTGAAAGACAGTCTGCAGTGCTATATATCATGGGCTTTCACAATCAGCTAAAAGTTGTTGAAATTTCAAACACTGAGACCAGAAATGTCAAGGATTTGCTATATCAGTACATCAACAAGCATGTTTTACAAACATGCTGTTCGTATTCATTCGTCAGCAGCATTTCTCAAGCACCTACTTAGTACCAAACACTGCATGCTGGGAATATAAATGTGAACAAGGCAGACATGGTCCCTGGCCACTCAGAACTTCTCATCCAGTGCAGAACCCTGGGGAACACACTAAGAGATTATGGCCAGGCCTAAATTCAAAGTCATGGACCTGCTGGGTTATAACTCCCATTCTTCTTACCAGAATTGGACTTAACATTAGAAGATGCAGAAGTAGGTTAAGATAACTGAGGAGTGGAAGAGATAATTACAAAGACATGTCAGTGATGAACATCGTGCAGTAAAGATTATTTTTCGTCAGAGCATTCTAGTGAGTCATCTGGCATGGCTACACCAGGAGAATTTTACAAAGGCAGTCTGCCACATTTGAGGAGGAAAAAAAAAGATAACAATGTGACCATTTTAGAAATTCTCTTACCATGAACAGTGTAAGTATGTGATATTAATAAACATTTCAGAACATTAGTTTGCTATTCTTAATGGATTAACATTTAGAATAATTTTCATATAGTGTATGTAGCTTATATTGTGCTAGTAGATAGTGGTTAACGACTTGGGATTTCAAGTGGAAAAAAGTCTACAGTATTTAGTGGTTGGGTGCACTTACTTAACCCCTCTAGGCCTCAGTTTCTTCTTCTGAGAGGCTGAGGCGGGAGGATCACTTGAGCTTAGAAGTTCGAGGTTGCAGCCAGGCGCGGTGGCTCACGCCTATAATCCCAGCACTTTGGGAGGCTGATGTGGGTGGATTGCCTGAGGTCAGGAGTTCGAGACCAACCTGACCAACATGGAGAAACCCCATCTCTACTAAAAATACAAAAATTAGCCGAGCGTGGTGGCAGACACCTGTAATCCCAGCTACTTGGGAGGCTAAGACATGAGAATAGCCAGACGCAGTGGCAGACGCCTGTAATCCCAGCTACTCAGGAAGCTGAGACATGAGAACAGCTTGAACCCGGGAGGCAGAGGTTGCAGTGAGCCGAGATCACACCATTGTACTCCAGCCTGGGCAACAAAATAAGACTCCACCTCAAAAAAAAAAAAAAAAAAAAAGAAGTTCGAGGTTGCAGTGAGCCATGCCATGCCACTGTGATCCAGCATGGACGACAGAGTGACTAAGACCCTGTCTCCAAAAAGAAAAAAAAAAAAAAAACCAACCACCTACCTCCGGTGCTATTGTAAAGACTAAATGACAATACATCTATAAATACCTTAGTATAACACCTACCACATGGTAGAAACTCCATTATTATTAACAGTGAATTGTGTTTTTATGGACTGGGTAACATACAGGTAGAAGAAATTAAAAAGATGAAAATTGGTGATCCACTTGACAGATCCACTGATCATGGGCCCCAAAATCATAAGGCCCATCTGGAAAAGCTGCTGCAATACTGTGAAACTGGAGTGAAAGAAGGGGCCACTTTGGTGTATGGGGGAAGACAAGTCCAAAGGCCAGGTAAGATCACCTCTGTGGGGGTTTACCGGGTGACTGCCTTCTTCAGTTGGAATGGACAGCGACAGTTTAAGACCAGCCTGGCCAACATGGTGAAACTTCATCTCTACCAAAAATTAGCCCAGTGTGGTGGCACACACCTGCTACTGGGGAGGCTGAGGCACAAGAATCACTTTAACCTAGGAGGCAGGTTAAAGTGAGCGGAGGAGGCTGCAGTGAGCTGAGATCAAGCCACTGCACTCCAACCTGGGCAACAGACTGAGACTCTGTCTCAAACAAAACAAAACAAAACAAAACAAAACAAAAAAGGGGAGACAACTGGATAATATGTGTCTCCTGATGGAATAAAACGTGTAATACACATTATCACCTATGAAGTGTTCCTGCCAAAAAAGCTTAAGCTGAATCTAATTATACCTTTAAGCCAAGCTTTCTATTCATAAGAACTGCAGTAGGGAGGGAGGAAGGAACAGGAAGTTATTTTTTAGTGGGTATAGAGTTTCAGTTTTATAAGCTGAAAATAGTTAATGAAAATGGATGGTGGTGAAGGTTGCATATTATGAATCTCATAACACTGAGCTGTACACTTAAAGATGGTTATGATGGTAAATTTCAGTTATGTGTATTTTACCACAATAAAAGTCACTGGGAAAAAGAAGAAATACAAGAGATAGAGAAACAAATATCATCCAAAGGAAGCAATGATTAACCAGAAAGGAAGATAATGTATAAACAACTGACCCAGTCTCTTTAACATGACGATAGCATAAAAAATAAGGGGAGGTCAAAATGGGGAAATGTTTTAGAGTAAAAGATCCTTAAGAAATCTAAACACCAAATACAATGTGTAGAAGAATTTGAATCCTAAATCAAACAAACCAACTGCGAAAAAGCTAATTTCTAGACATTAAGGAAATTAAAATATAAACTCTGAATAAAGAATACTTACTAATTTTGTTAAGCATGACACTGTATAGTGGTTATATAAGAAAATATCCTTATTTTTTACAGATGTGTACTGAAATACTGAGGTGTTAAAATTATGATATCTGGAATTTGCTTTAAAATATTTCAATGAGGAAAAGATAAATACAGCAAAATATGGATATTTATTTTACCATTCATTATACTGTTTTCTCTACCTTTACATAGGTTTGACATTTTCATAATAAAGACATTAAAATATAAGAACCTGGGCATGCCAACACCAAATAGAGAAATGCAACTCTTCTTGGTTTTACTGGGCCAGAGGGAAAGAAAAAATTATAATGTAATTAAGTGAGAGGACTATTAATTGAAAATGACTTAACCTACAGTTGACATTTTTTCTTTGTTTTTTCCAAAAAGGCTTTTTCATGGAGCCGACTGTGTTCACAGATGTGGAAGACTACATGTACCTTGCCAAAGAGGAATCCTTTGGGCCTATTATGGTCATTTCTAAATTCCAAAATGGGTAGGTTCTTCAGACACAATGTAACTTAGGTTTTGACTAGATAAGTCATTTTTCCCCTTTGCCACTGTGCTATATACACAGCATAAGATTAATGAACATGTAATTTTCTACCATAAGAATAATTAACTTAAATAATTAGAAGTTACACTTTTGCTAACCATCGTAGATCATAGTATATTTTTGCTTTTCAGCTTCAATTAATGGCCAACATAATGGGCTTTTAGCTGATTAAATTTTAGTTTTTCTGCACTTGACATTTGAGATGTCTGTGGAACAAAGTAAATAACTGAGAAATAACAAAACTGGTTTTCACATTTACATTCCTAGGGTATGCATCTGTGAAATCTTATTTCCCCAGAGAAAGAGTGCTGTTATTATAGGGGATATTGCCCCCCAAAGCTTGATACTCAACTTTTCATGGAAATGTTCATAATCATCATATAATCAACTGTAAATGACATGCTGGCTTGTGATACTACATGAAACTTTGCAAAGAGTTCAGCTTATCGAAGAGGACCAAGTGCTAACTGAGCTCATAAAACAATACTTAATAGAATGGGGTCTCATGGTATACTGCACAAAATTCTTCAGAATGGCTTTAGATTTATTTCAGCCAATGAGAACTTGAAAAAAAAATAAAGAATAGACTTTCTCGGTCTTTAATAGATATAGTATAAAAGACTTCAGGGGACTATAAGGTGTAGTGAGTAACCTTTGATATATCCATTCAAGGATGCATGCTATGCCATTTCTCATTATACATTCTCCCATGGTGTTGTTGTTAAATGTGCAGACATTAGAAGTCAGGTTTGAGGGAATCTACTGTAACATGGGTAAGTCACAACCCCTGACCTTAAGGAGTTTATTATCTAACAGGGGAGACAGACAGAGATGACAGTTAGTCCACAGAGGGTCAGAGGCAGGATGGTGCAGTGGGTCAGAGGACCAACTCTGCCTCCTCTCCCCTCACTAACCCTCTGAGCTTGGGCCAGTTACTTAACCACTCTGCACCTCATGCCTGTAATCCCAACACTTTGCAAGGCTAAGGTCGGGGGACAGCTTGAGGCCAGGAGTTTGAGATCAGCCTGGGCAACAAAGACCCTGTCTCTACAAAAATTTTTTAAAAAAATTAGCTGGGCATGGTGGCATGTGCCTGTAGTCCCAGCTACTTCGGAGGCTGAGGTGGGAGGATCACTTGAGCCCAAGGAGATGGAGGCTGCAGTGAGCTATGATTGTGCCACTGCACTGCAGCCTAGGTGACAGAGCAATGCCTGGCCTCTAAAAAAAAAAAAAAAATTTAAGCAGATGGCAGTAATGTTTTCCTGTTTCTAGCATAGATGGGAAAATTTTCAGAACATAAAATGAATCTTTTGCTTTACATTTAATGAAGTTTTATGTCTTCCTAAAAACATAGGGACATCAATAGAGCACTGCAGTGAGCAAATAATAGAGTATGGTTTGGTAACAATGTGTACCTCCTTAGGTCATTCTGAGTATTACTAAGTCAAGTATTTGCTGTTGCTGCTGCCATCAATATATGCTTGTCATTGCTGTAGACATAAACAATGTGCTATGGACCTATGGTGATATCTTGATAGTCCTCAACGAGAAATGGCATAAAACCATCTTTCTCCCTCTAGTCCATTCTATAAATATTTGGGTCCCTACCATGTGCAATGCATCAAGAAGTGTGAGAGTTTTAGCAGAGTCCAAGTTCACTCCAGGTTAGATTCCAGATTTCTTGTGCAAGTTTAAAATTTTGGATAGTCAAGATGCCTTTGAAAATCCCTTCATAAGGCACTACACTGAAACCTGTCCTGTCTCAATAAATTCAGCACGAATTTTTCCTCCAGTTTTGGAACAGATCCTGTGTCTTTGCTGGAGCACCAGATGAAATACCTGGCTTGGCCAGGCACAATGGCTCATGCCGGTAATCCCAGCACTTTGGAAGGCCAAGGCAGGCGGATCACTTGAGGTCAGGAGTTCAAGACCAGCCTGGCCAACATGGTGAAATACAAAATCTCTACTAAAAATACAAAAATTATCTGGGTGTGGTGGCATGTACCTGTAATCTCAGCTACTCAGGAGGCTGAGGCAGGAGAATTGCTTGAACCTGGGAGGCGAAGGTTGCAGTGAGCCGAGATCGCACCACTGCCCTCCAGCCTGGGCGACAGAGTGAGACTCCATCTCAAAAAGAAAAACAAAAACAACAACCTGGCTTGTATTTGCTGGCCATGTGGTAGAAAATGTGTGCGTTTTTAAGCATTAGGATCACACTAGAAGAACGTGACATACGCTATGACAGGCACATTAGAACTCGACTCAACTGAGAAAAGAGTAGGTTCATGTCTTCACCTACTTGGATGTGTATACAAACTAAGTCAAAAGGCAGGGAAATCACGGGACCTATTTTGTTGAATAAGCACATGTAATCCCATTCACTCGCATTTGACGATGCAACACCATAGCATAAAGAGGTATATGAGACATAAAGTTATCCCTGCCCTCGGGGAACTTTTATCTTCCAATTTA
This sequence comes from Pan troglodytes, assembly GCF_028858775.2. NCBI lineage: Eukaryota > Metazoa > Chordata > Mammalia > Primates > Hominidae > Pan > Pan troglodytes. The sequence goes on along the minus strand of NC_072408.2, from coordinate 111,840,942 downwards.
TGGAGGGTGAACCATTACCTACAGGAAGAGTTAAGTCAGCACTGTATAGTTGGTTCTACCAAAATATTAAGTTTGGAAAAATATGTGCTACCTGATGATAGCTGGCTTTTATTGAACATTTATTGTGTTCCAGGCATGATTTGTTCATTTCATCCTCATGACAACTAGACAGGTCCTTTTATTATTATTTCCATGGTTCGCAATAATAAATGAAGGCGAGGGGAGATGGAGTCATTTACCCAAGGTCACCAGGCAGTCTGGCTGCAGAGCCCTCTCACAGAACCACCCTACTCTCCCACCTCGACAATGGCACTGGTGGGATCTGAAACGGCTTCAGGCACTGAAGGAGGCTTGAACCTTATGTGCAAAATCAGAAGAGATGGAAGGAAATAGGGAGGACACTCTGAAAATCCATCTAGAAGTGGGAGTCATGGGAGAGGGGAGGGAGTGGGAGATCATGAATGAGAACCATTGAAGAAGATTGAATATATGACTTTGGGTCAGATTTTGAAAGGTGTTGCATGATATATATGAAAAATGTAATACTAGTAATTTTTTTTGGGACTTTCTTTTGGTGTGAGCCTGATATTTTCATTTATAAAAATTTAATCAGGCTGGGCGCAGTGGCTCACACCTGTAATCCCAACACTTTGCAGGGGCAAGGTTGGGGGATAGTTTGAGGCCAGGAGTTTGAGATCAGCCTGGGCAACACAGGGAGATGCTGTCTCTACGAAAAAAATTTTTTAAAAATTAGCTGAGCATGGTGGCACATGCCTGTAGTCCCCGCTACTTGGGAGGCTGAGGTGGGAGGATCACTTGAGTCCAAGGAGATGGAGGCTGCAGTGAGCTATGATTGTGCCACTGCACTGCAGCCTAGGTGACAGAGCAATGCCTGGCCTCTAAAAAACAACAACAACAACAAAAACATTTAAGCAGATGGCAGTAATGTTTTCCTGTTTCTAGCATAGATGGGAAAGTTTTCAGAACATAAAATGAGTCTTTTGCTTTACATTTAATGAAGTTTTATGTCTTCCTAAAAACACAGGGACATCGATGGAGTGTTGCAGCGAGCAAATAGTACAGAGTATGGTTTGGCCTCAGGGGTTTTTACAAGAGACATAAACAAAGCTATGTATGTGAGTGAAAAACTGGAAGCAGGAACTGTTTTTATTAACACATACAACAAGACAGATGTGGCGGCCCCATTTGGCGGAGTTAAACAATCTGGATTTGGAAAAGACTTAGGTACGGCTTTACTTTTCTGCTTCACCTTCCCTTTGTTATCACATCACAGAAAAATCTGCTCTATGTTTCATGACTTGTGTGTGACTTTGAGGGGCATTTCCTACATGGCAGTTATATCTGGGTTTAGAAGGGCATTCGTTTTTTAAAATATTAAACATTTCTATTGAATATACCATACATACAGAAAAGTACACACATTGTGTGGAAAGATATTTCTTTTCAAAAAAGATTAATGTTTGAAAGGAAAAAGAAATTGCAACAATATACTTTAGCTGAAATATGTTTGGTGTTTAATCTGACATTTGGCATGAACTTGGGTTAGCTGTCACGAGACTAAATGGAACCAAGAGAGGCAAATGGGTGGAGAGCAATAACCAGCGAGCTCCAAGAATAAATCCTGTCCTGGAGCTTCTTGGCAGGCTTTCAGAGTCAACACTGAAAAAACCCTGCAATTGGCAGGGTTTTTGGGAGTCTGAGCAATGAGACTTAAGAGTTTGTAAAAAGCCCAAAATGTAATTCACTGTGAGCAGTGACACTAACACCTTTCAAGCAATAGCTTACTTTCAGTGCGAAACACATGCCAGGCCCCATTCTACTTAGCCTGTATAAGCAAAGGCAATTCTCACACGAGCTCAGAGGAATAGGTACTATTATTATCTTATTATACAGAAGAGGACAATGGGGCTCAGAGAGGCTGGGTGAGTTGCCTCAAGTCACAGAGCCAGGCACTGGCAAGAGAGAATTCAAAGGCAGGCGGTCTGGCTGTGGAGCGCATCTCTTATTCCCCTCAGTCTGGTACGTTGTTTCAAAAACTGAAATGTTTGTGATTTACTGAAATTACAGTCTGCAAATATAAGTTTAGTTCATTTGGAGTTTTTGTTTGTTTGTTTGTTTTTTACATTTTCTCTTTACTAATGACTTTGGCAATGTATTTGCAGCAGTAAAAGTAGCTCTCATTTTAAATTCCATTGGGTGAAGGTAAGGGCTTCCCCCCCAACTTTTCCATGTCTTTAATCTGGTTTTCATGCCTGAATCTAAATCACGGTAGGAGACTTTCTTAGGGAACTTATTATTAGAAAGTGAGGCATCCCTGTTTCACCCATCTTTTGAGAGAGTGTATTTGACCAGCTCCAGGTCTGTTTTACTATAAAATACTACAGTTTTTCTAATAGTTTCTTCCTCCCCCAATCTTAAAACCCCTTAGCCCAGTGGTTGTCAACCTTAGCTGCACAGTGGATTCAAATCACCTGGGAGCTTCAAAAAATACAGATACTGATCTAATTGATCTGGGGTGTGATGTGGGGTCAGGAGTCTTAAAAGCTCCCTGAGTGATTCTAACATGGGGACAAAGTTGACAGCCCTTGTTTTAGCTCAACTTCCAGAATCACGCACTCATTAGTTTTCCCATGGTATTCAGTGCCCTTTAACCTCTGTAGAGATTGATGACAGTACTGGCTCAAAATAGAAACAGTCAAAGAAAGGCAGACCTATTTATTTTTGCCTAGACAGGTTCCCCTGTGTTTCTAACAAACAATATAAACTGAATTTTCCTTATCTTTAAAATAAGATTAAACCAAATGATTTCAAACTTTCCTGTGCTCAGTTCTGCTTTAATTAATATAATCCAGAGGACAGTATCCTGGTTACTTCTGTTTAGCTTAAATGGACAAAAAGGCAGAGTCTGTCATCAAGTAGGGAAATAAAAGAGAAGGGTTTTGGTTTGAAGCTGACCAGGCAACACTCTCTGCTCCTTAGAAGGCCTGGGAGCTGGTCTGGGCTGTTACTATTCAAAGTGTGGTCCATGGACCACTAGCATCAGCATCATCAGGGAATGGTTCGCAACACATAACCTCTGGGCCCACACCAGACTTAATCAAATCAGGATCTGCAACTTAACAGAGTCTTCAGATGGTTAGTATGAACTTCAAAGTGTGAGAAGCACTGGCTTAGGCTACATTCCATTTACTTAGTGACCTGGACACCTACGTATACCTATGTCTGAAGGTCTGAAGACATCACATGTCTGCCTTTGAATGTGGTCTGTCAACTGCTTTTCTCTTCCCTAGGTGAGGAAGCTCTAAATGAATATCTCAAAACCAAGACGGTGACACTGGAATATTAGAGCAACACCATCATCAGGAAAGCCTTGACAGACAGCCCTTTTCAACTCTGGACACACTTAAGAAGACTGGGTGTGTTGAGGCAGGAGGTGTCAGCCACAAATCAAAAAATACACAGATGGACCATGAAGAGGGCCAAGCCATGTTAAAGCATTTACACATGTGCCTGAGTATTTTCTAATACACCTTCCAGTGATTTGGAGTTGTTGCATTTTGACTATGTTGTATATCATACGTATTTCTAAAATACCAAGCTGTTTTTCCCCTACCTAGACAAATCTATTCATGGTTTCCATCTTGAAGATGTCAGTACCATGCAGTTATAATACACAAGGTGCATTTATTGGAAACTTTGTATAATATGTACAGGTTTTTAACCTCTGAACTATACATAGGGGGTTATTAAAAAGATTTTCTACAAGTCTTCTTCTAAGGAACAGTATAACCTGTAAGGAATGTGAAGGTAGTTCTTTTTTAGTATTTGGAAATAAGATACATCTTTGTGCCTTTGATATTCCATTTTTTAACCCACTGTGATGGGTGATCAACCTAGAAACATTATCTTGAGTACCTACTAGGTACCAGGTACTATATTATGTTCTGAGGAGTATACAGAATTTAATGATATGATGGCTGGCCCCCACATAGTTTAAATTTTAGTAAATAGCTTTTGAAGCAAATTTTACGTATGATATAGTAGAAGGCTGATCCTGGTCGTATCATACCATCTTCCTATCTATGTAACTTTGGGAAACTCTCGCAACTCCTCTGAGCCTCTGCTTCCCTATGTGTAAAACAGGGATAGTAAATGCCTTCCTCGGGACCCTTAATGGGAGAATTCATTGCAATAATGTAAGTAAAGCACCTCACATTAATGCTTTGCTCATGGTAAGTACTCAAATTTAACTCTGATTTCCTCCGTCACCATTCTTAAAAGATATTGAGATAGTCTAATTAACTAGATGAATTCATTTCCCACAACCCTTTTCAATCATCAATTCCTAGATATTTTTCTCATCCATTGTTCTGACACAATGCCTGATACAGCAGCACTGAAAAATGCCACACAATGAAAAATGGCAATAGTACAAGGAAAAGGGGTGCTTTTCTTTGGGCAGCTCGCTCGTCCTTCATGGGACGTCTTACTTTCCATTTTTCCACCTATTGGTTCTGCTGTTCACTGGCTGTGTTATCTTGGGCAAGATAGTAATCTAATATCTCAGAGCCTAGGTTGAGTATCTATAAAATGAAAATCAAATCTCTATCTCAGTAGGTGTTGCAAGGATTCAGTGAGATAATACACATAATGCACTTAACAAGGCATTTGGACCATAGCATTGAAGAAATGGAAACTATTAACAGCCCATTTCCCATTGGCAGACAGAAGTAGTCAGGTAAGTAAATTTTCACCATCTATGTATGACTAGAAGGCGGCAAATTTCTGAATCACATGAGTCTCCAAAAGATAGCCAGAAAGTTAAATTCTATTAATCCTCCTTTAAAAATAAAATTTCAGTAAACATTCCTTTTTCTTTGGCTTTGAAGAAGCCTTAGGGAATATTTGTCATTTTGGAGACTTGGCAGAATAACATGAGGGGATTGTAGGGAATCAATAAAAACTAAACAACAAAATCAGAGTCAGAGAACATTTTCAAAAGGAAGAATAGGAGGTTTGATCCCAGCATGATAAACAGAGCGAATTTGGCCTGGAAGCACTTTTGATTATACTATAGCTCATTCACCATCCCAGAGTTTGGCACAGCTGAAATTTTAAGTTGGAATGAATATTCACTGGGCCCAAAATGACAGTTCATATTTGAATAAAAGTGACAAAAGCCTTTTTATAAGTAATCACTTTTAAGTGAAATGTTTTAACTGATTTCATGTGATTTAGAATATGATTTAATCAAATTATTTTAATGATAGATGGAATGGCAGACAAAAACATGCCTGTCCTTCTAGACTGATTTTACTTTACCCTCTAATATTCATCTCAGTAGCAGTGTTTTAAATATTCTCTGGGCTGCAAAACTCTTTGGGAATCTGATAAAAGCTATGAACACTCCCTGTGTCCCGCTTCTACCCCCAAATTCATGTGCACACACACAATTCTGCAAGTATCTTCAAGGTGTTCACAGACCTCCCAAAGGCCATGCTTGGGCCCCAGATTAAGAACTCCTTTCTCCATAGCAAGTTTTAAACATTTCTTACCAGCTTATATTTTTAGATCTGGCTGATCAGAATCAAAGGCTCTGTGTAATACATAAAGTTACCAAGTGAACTGGAATTGGAACATCACCATCCCCAGCCTGCTAGGTGATTTACTTAACACATAGAGTAATAAAATAATCGCTGTTGCTTTAGATCACGGATTATTTTGCTAATAATGCTAAGGATGAAGCTGTGATCTTATTATCACCTGAATCGGGAGGTGTGGACACTTTAAGCAGTTCCACTTTCCTTCTAATTCCCCATCCCCATGCCTTTGCTAAAGCTGTCCCTTTTGCTCTAACACCCTTCCTGGACCTTCCTACCCTAGCTGGGCTAAGTGTTTCTCCTCAGCGTTCCCACTTGTTTCAAACATAGCACTTACCACTTGTACTAAAAGTACTTGCCTTCTTAATTAGATATGAACAACCCTCCCCAACTCCAGTATGGGCCTTCTGTCAATAATAATACGATATGACAGCTACCATTTATTAAGGGCCTCCTGTATGAAAGACCTTAGGCTAAGCATGTTTTAAATGTTATTTAATCTTCACAATCTCTGAAAAAAATGAAGAAATCAACGTGCTTTTCTTACTACCTCTACCCCTAAGCCATCATTACTTTTTTTTTTTTTTTGAGACAGAATTTTGCTCTTGTTGCCCAGGCTGCAGTGCAGTGGTGCAATCTTGGCTCACTGCAACCTCTGCCTCTTGGGTTCAAGCGATTCTCATGCCTTAGCCTTCCAAGTAGCTGGGATTACAGGTGTGTGCCACTACACCTGGCTAAGTAGAGATGGGGTTTCGCCATGTTGGCCAGGCTGGTCTTGAACTCCTGACCTCGAGTGATCCACCTGCCTCCGCCTCCCAAAGTGCTGGGATTACAGGCATGAACCACTGCACCTGGCCTGTTACCTCTTTCCTACAATTTTGCTCAAGTCTCCCAACTGGTCTTCTGGATTCCTCTCTTCTGCGGTCCTGTTCAAAGCTTAAGTCAGACAGTGTCACTTCACTCGTCTGTTTAAAACCTTTCAATGGCCCCCATTTCACGTAGACCAAAGTCCAACGTATTTACCTGGCCTACTCATCTTGCTCCTAGCTACCTCTGACCTCATCTCCTGTCAATTTCCCTCTCATTCTGTTCCACCATCCTGACTGGCTTGACTTCCTCAACAGAACAAGCCTGCTCCTGCCTCAGGGCCTCTGTCCTTATTCTTCCTCTTCCCAGGGGTGTGCTGGTAAAATATTTAACAAATAGTTCTCCGGGACGGGGGAGAAAACCCTAATTTGTAGCATTTGCAGGTATCTATGTGTAAATACTCTCATCAAGGCTATTTTTGAGCCACTAATTTGCCTTCACTGAATACAGAGTTTGGGAAGAGATGCATGCCATCAGAACAAATGCAAGCCAGCACCAGCACACCACTGCCTCTTCCTGCAACTCTTGTCCATACACAACCTCATGGCTGGCTGGCTCACTTCCTGCAGGTCTCTCCTCAAATATCATCTGATGAGAGACACATTCCCTGACTATGCTTTCTAAAATAGGCCATATGCCCCCACATTCATACCCCATCTGCTGTCATTCTTTATTCTTTTTATAAGTGCATTATTTTCACAGCACTTATCACTACCTGTTGTATATTAATCAATGATCTTTTCCCATTAGAATGTAAGTTTCATGAACAGGTACTTGTTTTAATACTGTATCTCCAGTCCTAATATGTAACAGGAGCCCAATAAATGTTTGCTTTCAAATGGAGAGGTTAAGTAACCTGCTCAAATCACACAGCTATTAAGTGGCAGAACAGGTTTTCAAGCAATGCATCTGGTGGTTTTAACTAAGTCGAGATAGTTTTTATTCCTAATGCCTAAATCAGGGCCTAGGTAGTGAGCTGTGGGCACATATTAAGTATTGGTTAAACTAAAAATAATAATAATAAGCAAAATGGACATTATCTATAAAAGCTTTTGTGGAAGTGGCTAGAGCTAGGGTAAGGAAACAAATTTGGTTCCCCATACCTGCCCTCCAAGAAAATAAAGCTGTCAAGGAAAATCTGGGCTAAGAGTAGGATATGAGGGATGATGGATAAGGCATGAGACATGAGAAATAAGGGGGATTAAATTATTATTACTATTATACAAATGATGCCTGAGTAGATTTTTAAAATGATTAAATACCCAATGATGTAAAAAACATTTATAAAATAGGAAAGTAAGACTGACTCAACCATAATTTGTTGAGTCAACCCAAAAATCTATTTGGTTATTTTCAAACAGAAATAGCCTACAGATGATATCTGAGATTGTTCCAAACTTTTTCTATGAATATGTATACTTTTTTTACATAATTAACATAATACTGTATATTAATTTGTTACCTGCTTTTTCAATTAACAATATATCATAAGCATCTATGCCAATAAACACAATTCTGCATATTTCAATGGCTTTAATTCAACATGTTGTCTATCGTTGGACATTTAGATTTGCTTTTTGCTATTTTAAATGTCACAAAAAATCTTATATAAAATTTATGACCAAAGCTACACTTATGTAATTAGAACAAATACCTGGAAGTGGAATTCCTGAATCGATAATCCCACCAACAATTTTCCCACATCTTTGCCAACATTGTGTATTACAAGTTATGCAATTAGTATCTCTATGCCAATTTTCTCAGCTGTGAAGTGAATATAAGCATATCTCACAAGGTGATAGGCTTTTTTGAAAAAAAAATAAGGAAATTTATTCTGCCACCAAAAACAAAGCCCAGCAATAGTGCAGTATACAAGTTATTTGATGCAGTGACTCTATAATGTTCTTTGCTCTTGTCTGCTATCTGTGGTGTGCTCACTTTACCCTCAAGAGCTGGCTCCATTCACGGCCACGAGAAAGGAGTTCCAGGAATCATATCCCATCATAATGATAGGGACAGGAGGCAGGAAAATTCTGAGCAGAAGAGGATGGGTCCCCAGCGAGGGCCCCACTCTTAAGCCTGGAACCACAGCCCAAAATGAGAACATGCATTCCCATTTTCCTGCTCGAATGTTGCCTTTTCCAAAACTATCCATGGCCCGCCCTACCCCAATCCTGTGCCCACAAAAACCCCAGCCCCTGCAAGCAGAGAGAGGAGAAGAGGAGCAGCAGCTGGCCGTCAAATACTACGGTTGGATGTTGGAGAGAAGCAGCTTGACTTCAGAGGGACAGCTTGACAGTGTTGCTTCAGAAAGGAGCCCAGCCAGGCCAGGGACAGCTGGACTCCGGGGGAAGATTATCTTCCCATTCTGTCGCCTTTTCAGCTCCCCTTCCCGCTGAGAGACGCTTTCATCGGCAATAAAATCCCCCGCATTTACCCTCTCCAATTTTCATGCAACCTCATTCCTCCTGGACGCTGGACAAGAATTTGGGTGCAGGTGCAAAAGGCTGTCACGCTGACCCTCCACTGAGCTGTTAACATTTAAGCCATCTACAGACAGTAAAGCTAAAAGAGCATGGACTGTAACCCTCTTTCTGGGGCTTCAGGGGTCATAGGCAGCCCCCTAGATGATGCCATGAGGCCACATGGAGTTTTGCTTCTGCCGGTGCCCAAAAGCACTCACCCGGCTCCTGCACCCACTCACCTGTACTCACCTTCCTGCAAGGGGTGGGACACAGTGGGACAGAGTGAGTGGAGTCTGCCCCTTCTGGCACTGAAGCAGCTGGCTAGTTCTAGCACCTGTGCACTCCAGTTCCCACCCATGAAAGAGTCAGGGAAAATTTCCTGCCTCACTATCTTGTCCTTTCTTCCAAAAGAAAGGAATCATTTTGTCATGTGCCTCCTTTCTAGGAATGAGAAATACAGTCATGTGCCATGATTCCTTTTGAGCAACGCAGAATTAGGCGATTTTGTTGTGTGAACATCACAGTGTACTTACACAAACCTAGATGGTATAGCCTACAACACACCTAGGCTGTATGATACAATAATCATCTCGTCATGTGCCTCCTTTCTAGGAATGAGAAACACAGTCATGTGTTGCATGATTTCTTCTGAGCAACGCATCATGAGGCGATTGTGTCATGTGACTATCATAGTTTACTTATACAAACTTAGATGGTATAGCCTATGACATGCCTAGGCTGTATGATACAGCCTATTGCTCCCAGGCTACAAACCTGTACAGCATGTTACTCTACTGAATACTGTAGGCAACTGTAACACAACAGCAAATATTTGTATATCTAAAAATATCTAAATATAGAAAAGGTATGGTAAAAATATAGCATTATAATCTTATGGGACCACTGTTGTATATGTGGTCCATCGTTGACCAAAACATCATTACACAGTGCATGACTGCACTTTCCTTCCCAAAAGTCTACAGACTTTCCGCATGCCTCACTGCTTAGGCTCACATCACGTGCCCATTCCTAAACCAGTAACTGGCAAGAGTTTTCCATGAACAGATGGTGAGGAGTCAAATACAAAGATTCCAACATTAAAACTTTTGGGAAAAGTCTACAAATCATACATATCCTGTATTTTTGCTTCAGGATTTTGACCCAGGATTGTGAACTGATGTTTAAGCTGAATTATTCTGTTGACATAAAGAGAAGGAAACAACAGTCAGTTTAATGAACATTTATTATATATTCCAACTGAGTGAAAGGCACTATGCTAGGCAGTGAGAGAAATACAAATGAAAATAAGACTCAACCTCTTTTCTTACATTTCTTTTTTTTTTTTTTTTTTTTTTTTGAGACAGTCTGTCTCTCTGTCACCCAGGCTGGAGTGCAGTGGCATGATCTTGGCTCACTCCAACCTCCACCTCCTGGGTTCAAGCGATTCTCCTGCCTCAGCCTCCCAAGTAGCTGGGATTACAGATATGCACCACCGCATCTGGCTCATTTTTATTTTTTTAATAGAGACAGGGTTTCTCCATGCTGGCCAGGCTTGTCTGGATTCCTGACCTCAGGTGATCCACCCACCTTGGCCTCCCAAAGTGCTGGGATTACAGGTGTGAGCCACCATGCCTGGCCTTTTCTTACATTTCTTATCACGGTCATGGATACAGGCAGAGTAACACAAACTATCCTGCTAGGCAGTTTTTAAAAATAAGTACCATATTTGATACGCAATTAAAATGTTATTGGAACAGATGGGAGATTTATTCAGAATGAGATTTTTTGCTTCAAAAGCCATTACACCTAATTTTCGGATCTGTAACTGTCACAGAGCCATAGAAAGACGGTACGCCACAAGTTTGAAGAGAACATTTCATTCATTTTAGGAGTGCAACTGCTCTCCAAATGCCAAACTGCCATCAACTCACACCTAAGCATCAGGGTAAGCAAAGAGTTGGACAACCAAAGCACAACAGTGATGCACTTTCCACACACTGCAGGGCAAACTGCTTACAAACAAAACAACTTTTATATAAGGCCATAACATACTGATATGTTTTGGCTGTGTCCCCACCCAAATCTCATCTTGAATTGTAGCTCCCATAATTCTCACGTGTTGTAGGAGGGACCTGGTGGGAGGTAACTGAATCATCGGGGCGGGTCTTTCCTATGCTGTTCTCATGTGAATAAGTCTCACCAGGTCTGATGGTTTTATAAAGGGGAGCTCCCCTACACAAGCTCTCTTGCCTGCTGCCATGTAAGACATGACTTTCTACCCCTTTGCCCTCTACCACGATTGTGAGGTCTCCTCAGCCATGTGGAACTGTGAGTCCATTAAACCTCCTTTCCTTTATAAATTACCCAGTCTCGGGTATGTCTTTATTAGCAGTGTGAGAACAGACTAATACGCATACATACAATAAAGTCCTCAAAAGTTACATTTACAGCTCCATTAGCCTTTACATATGTATGAGTGGTGGTAACTCTTAAAGACTAGTAGCTAACACAGAAAGGGCTCAGTAAGTACCAGCTATTGTTGCATCTGCCAATTTGACAGGTGAAGAATGCAATCCTGATTTCATTTGCATTTCTCTGATAAATGGAGTTGACCCTTTTTCTGTGAATTACTTCTTTATTTCCTATAGTCTTTTCACTACTGAGATATCCGTCATTTTTTTCTAAAATGTAAAAGCCCATGATATATTAATGACACTCTGTCATGTTTCAGATATTTTCCCCAGTATTTCCCTTATCTTTTGAATTTATTTGCAACACACTAGTTTTTAATATTTATGGGGATGAATTTTCCACTCTTTTCCTTTGTAATTTTAGGCTTTGATGTTATGCTTTAAAAAAAAAAAAACAAAACCTTTCTTGACTATTTTACTAAATATAAACCTGCATTTTGGTATGGAACTCTTATAATTTCTTTTTTTACATTTAAATCCTTAATCCATATATAATTTATCTTCGCATATGATATGAGGCTAGAGAATCTAATCTTGTTTGAAATAGCTGGTTCTGACATTATTTATGAATAATTCATCCATTTTACCAGATTATACAAGTAGTCTTATCCATGGGGGATACATTCCAAGACCCCCCAGAGGATGCCTGAAACATTTGATAGAACAGAACCCTATACACACTGTTTTCAATCTGAGAATCCAGATGGCTACTAAGTGACTAAAGGGTGGGTAACGTATACAGCGTGAATAAGCAGGACAAAAGGACAATTCACATCCCAGGCGAGACGAAGTGGGACAGCCTAAGATTTCATCACATTATTCAGCAACTTAAAACTTATGTATTATTTCTGGAATGTTCCATTTAATATTTTTATATTGTGATTGACTATGGGTAGCTGAAACCGTGGAAAGCAAAACTGACAATAACAACTGTACCTGAAATTACATCTTCATATTCTCCTGCCTGGAACCGTCTATGATAGCTTAGTCTCCTGTATACCTTCATGCATCCATTTAATCCATTTATTATCATTATTCCATGCCTACTGTGCACCACACACTATGCTAAGTAGTGAAACAGACAAATGCAACTGTTCACACAAGGTAGCATAGCATCCAGTGGAAGAAAATCTTTAAATAAGTACCTATGCCAATAACTCATCACGGCTGTGTACAGTTCTGGTGTACTCTTTCCAGCTGAAAAAATCTTGTTTCAGATCTGCTCATTTCTTTACACATTTAGCGAGTGAGTCACAGTCAAGGAGAGCTGGTTCCAATTTCCAATAAGAAAGATCAGAAAGGACCTGGATAATTATCTTCACAGCAATCACAAGAAGACTCAGGCCAATGTGAAGAATTGGAAAGAACAGAATTCAAAGAAAACCCGAAAACATTAGCAGACAAAGTTCCATCAGCTCTGCACACTCACAGATAGTCCTTAAATTCTCAGGCCTCTTTTCTGAGCAAAAGTCAGGCTTATGGCAGATGAGATCCCAAATAAATTTAATAAAACCAAGAATAGGGCAGAAAGGCAACTCCAGCCTGAGGTCATTTTGACCTTTGGAAGGGTAAACCAGCTGTCGCCTTTCTTTGTACTATGCCCTCCAAATTTTGCTGTGATGTCCCTATTTTCTACATTTGATAGGTTTCAGGCTGTGGGCAACTGTGTGGAACAGTTTTAATAGCTGAGATAAGAAGTTTTGCTTTACAAAAAAAAAAAAAAAATCAACTAAAAACTAATCTTTCCAACCAGTAAATTCTGCATGCATTGTATGACTGCACTGTCACCAACAGTGATTACACTACAAGCATCAGTTTTCCAACTCAAACTAGAAAGGAATTTTTAAAATAAAAATAGGTATGTTTGAGAATAGCTAAATACAGGTGACACTTGAACAACACAGATTTGAACTGTGTGGGTCCACTTATACATGGATTATTTTCAATAAATATATTTTTAACATTTTTGGAGATTTGTGACAATTTGAAAAAATTCACAGATGAACTGCATGGCTTAAAAAAAATTAAAAAGTTAGGTACGTCAAAAATGCATTAAATATATGTAGATACCAGTCTATCTCATCATTTCTACCATAAAAAATATATAAATCTATTATAAAAAGTTAGAATTTATCAGCACTTACCCACACAAACACTTATAGATGGTACCTAGTACCATTTGCAGTTGAAAGAAATACAAACAAATGCAAAGACACAGTATTAAATCATAACTGCATAAAATTAACTCTAGTACTGTAATAACTTTGTGGTCACCTCCTGTTGCTATTGCGATGAGCTCGTGTTGCAAGTATCTACTCACGATACCATGTGACACTAATCATCTCTGTGTGAACAGTTCCTCTCTGCAGTAAATTGCCTATCACAGTAAAAAGTGATCTCTCGGTTGGCTGGCAAGATGGCCAAATAGGAACAACTCCCAGCACTTACCCACACAAACACTTATAGATGGTACCTAGTACCATTTGCAGTTGAAAGAAATAAAAACAAATGCAAAGACACAGTATTAAATCATAACTGCATAAAATTAACTCTAGTACTGTAATAACTTTGTGGTCACCTCCTGTTGCTATTGCGATGAGCTCGTGTTGCAAGTATCTACTCACGATAACATGTGACACTAATCATCTCTGTGTGAACAGTTCCTCTCTGCAGTAAATTGCCTATCACAGTAAAAAGTGATCTCTCGGCTGGCTGGCAAGATGGCCAAATAGGAACAACTCCGGTCTGCAGCTCCCAGCGAGATCAACGCAGAAGGCAAGCGATTTCTGCATTTCCAACTGAGGTACCCAGCTCACCTCATTGGGACTGGTTAGACAGTGGGTACAGGCCATGGACGGGGAGCAGAAGCAGGGTGGGGTGTTGCCTCACCTGGGAAGCACAAAGCGTTAGGGAACTCCCTCCCCTAGCCCAGGGAAGCCAAGGGAAGCCGGGGAACTCCCTCCCCTAGCCAAGGGAAGCCATGAGGTACTGTGCCGTGAGGAACGGTGCACTCCGGCCCAGATACTATGCTTTTCCCACGGTCTTCACAACCCGCAGACCAGGAGATTCCCTCGGGTGCCTACACCACCAGGGCCCTGGGTTTCAAGCTCAAAGCTGGGTGGCCGTTTGGGCAAACACCGAGCTAGCTGCAGGAGTTTTTCTTCATACCCCAGTGGTGCCTGGAACACCAGCGAGACAGAACCGTTCACTCCCCTGGAAAGGGGGCTGAAGATAGAAAGCCAAGTGGTCTAGCTTAGCAGATCCCACCCCCACAGAGCCCAGCAAGCTAAGATCCACTGGCTTGAAATTCTCACTGCCAGCACAGCAGTCTGAAGTCAACGTGGGACACTTGAGCTTGGTGGGAAAAGGGGTGTCCACCATGACTGAGGCTTGAGTAGGCGGTTTTCTCCTCACAGTGTAAACAAAGCCACAGGGAAATTCAAATTGGGCGGAGCCCACCACAGTGCGGCAAAGCAGCTGTGGCTAGACTGCCTCTCTAGATTCCTCTCTGGCAGGGCATCTCTGAAAGAAAGGCAGCAGTCCCAGTCAAGGGGATTATAGATAAAAGTCCTATCTCCCTGGGACAGAACACCTGGGGGATCGGGTGGCTGTGGGCGCAGCTTCAGCAGACTTAAACATTCCTGCCTGCCAGCTCTGAAGAGAGCAGTAGATCTCCCAGCACAGTGCTCAAGCTCTGCTAAGGGACAGACTGCCTCCTCAAGTGGGTCCTTGACCCCTATGCCTACTGACTGGGAGACACCTCCCAGCAGAGGTTGACAGAAACCTCACACAGGAGATCTCCAGCTGGCATCTAGCGGGTGCCCCTCTGGGAGGAAGCTTCCAGAGGAAGGAACAGGCAGCAATTTTTGCTGTTCTGCAGCCTCTGCTGGTGATACCCAGGTAAACAGGGTCTGGAGTGGACCTCCAGCAAACTCCAGCAGACCTGCAGCAGAGGGGCCTGTTAGAGAAGGAAACCTAACAGAAAGGAATAGCATCTACATCAACAAAAAGGACGTCCACACAGAAACCCCACCCAAAGGTCACCAACATAAAAGAGCAAAGGTAGGTAAATCCAGGAAGATGAGGAAAACCCAGCGCAAAAAGGCTGAAAATTCCAAAAACCAGAACACCTCTTCTCCTCCAAAGGATCACAACTCCTCACCAGCAAGGAAACAAAACTAGACGGAGAATAAGTTTGACGAATTGACAGAAGTAGGCTTCAGAAGGCAGATAATAACAAATTCCTCCGAGCTAAAGGAGCACATTCTAACCCAATGCAAGGAAGCTAAGAACCTTGAAAAAAGATTAGAGAAATTGCTAACTAGAATAACCAGTTGAGAGAAGAACATAAATGACCTGATGGAGCTGAAAAACACAGCCTGAGAACTTCGTGAAGCATACACAAGTATCAATGGCCTAATCGATCAAGTGGGAGAAAGGATATCAGAGACTGAAGATCAACTTAATGAAATAAAGTGTGAAGACAGATTAGAGAAAACAGAATGAAAAGGAACAAAGCCTCCAAGAAATATGAGACTATGTGAAAAGACCTAGCCTACGTTTGATTGGTGTACCTGAAAGTGACAGGGAGAATGGAACCAAGTTGGAAAACACTCTTCAGGATATTATCCAGGAGAACTTCCCCAACCTAGCAAGACAGGCCAACATTCAAATTCAGGAAATATAGACAACACCATGAAGATATTCCTCGAGAAGAGCAACCCCAAGACACATAATCATCAGATTCACCAAGGTTGAAATGAAGGAAAAAATGTTAAGGGCAGCCAGAGAGAAAGGTTGAATTACCCAAAAAGGGAAGCCCATCAGACTAACAGTGGATCTCTCTGAAGAAACCCTACAAGCCAGAAGAGAGTGGGGGCCAATATTCAACATTCTTAAAAAGAAGAATTTTCAACCCAGAATTTCATATCCAGCCAAACTAAGCTTCATAAGCAAACAAGAAATAAAATCCTTTACAGACAAGCAAATGCTGAGAGATTTTGTCACCACCAGGCCTGCCTTACAAGAGCTCCTGAAGGCAGCACTAAATATGGAAAGGAAAAACTGGCACTAGCCACTGCAAAAACATACCAAATTGTAAGGACCATCAACACTATGAAGAAACTGCATCAATTAATGGGAAAAATAACCATCATAATGACAGGATCAAATTCGCACATAACAATATTAACCTTAAATGTAAATGGACTAAATGCCCCAATTAAAAGATACAGGATAAAAAGTCAAGACCCATCAGTCAAACTGGATAAAGAGTCAAGACCCATCAGTGTGCTGTATTCAGGAGACCCATCTCATGTGCAAAGACACACATAGGCTCAAAATAAAGGGATGGAGGAATATTTACCAAGCAAATGGAAAGCAAAAAAAAAGCAGGGGTTGCAATCCTGGTCTCCGATAAAACAGACTTTAAACCAACAAAGATCAAAAAAGACAAAGAAGGGCATTACATAATGGTAAAGGGATCAACCCAACAAGAAGAACTAACTATCCTAAATATATATGCACCCAATACAGGAGCACACGGATTCACAAAGCAAGTTCTTAGAGACCTACAAAGAGACTTAGACTCCCACACAATAATAGTGGGAGACTTTAACACCCCACTGTCAGTATTAGATAGATCAACAAGACAGAAAATTAACAAGGCTATTCAGGACTTGAACTCAGCTCTGGACCAAGTGGGCCTAATAGACATCTACAGAACTCTCCACTCCAAATCAACAGAATATACATTCTTCTCAGCACCACTTATTCTAAAATTGACCACATAATTGAAGTAAAACACTCCTCAGCTAAATGCAAAAGAACGGAAATCATAACAAATGGTCTCTCAGACCACAGTGCAATCAAATTAAAACTCAGGATTAAGAAACTCACTAAAAAATGCACAACTATATGGAAACTGAACAACCTGCTCCTGAATGACTACTGGGTAAATAACGAAGTTTAGGCAGAAATAAATAAATTATTTGAAACCAATGAGTACAAAGACACAACATACCAGAATCTCTGGGACACAGCTAAAGCAGTGTTTAGAGGGAAATTTATAGCACTAAATGCCCACAGGAGAAAGCGGGAAAGATCTAAAATCGATACTCTAACATCACAATTAAAAGAACCAGAGAAGCAAGAGCAAGCAAATTCAAAAGCTAGCAGAAGACAAGAAATAACTAAGATCAGAGCAGAACTGAAGGAGATAGAGACACGAAAAACCCTTCAAAAAATCCATGAATCCAGGAGCTGGTTTTTTGAGAAGATTAACAAAATAGATAGACCACAAGCCCAATTAATAAAGAAGAAAAGAGAGAAGAATCAAACAGACACAATAAAAAATGATAAAGGGGATATCACCACTGATCCCACAGAAATACAAACCACCATCAGAGAATACTATAAACAACTCTATACAAATAACTATAAACACCTCTAGAAAATCTAGAAGAAATGGATAAATTCCTGGACACATACACTCTCCCAAGATTAAACCAGGAAAACATCGAATCCCTGAATAGACCAATAAC
Source organism: Pan troglodytes (assembly GCF_028858775.2). NCBI lineage: Eukaryota > Metazoa > Chordata > Mammalia > Primates > Hominidae > Pan > Pan troglodytes. The sequence goes on along the minus strand of NC_072408.2, from coordinate 111,822,976 downwards.
AAGTTCTGAAATTGAGGCAGTAACTAATAGACTACTAACCAAAAAAAGCCCAGGACCTGAAGGATTCACAGCTGAATTCTACCAGAGATACAAAAAGGAGCTGGTACCATTCCTTGTGAAACTATTCCCAACAATAGAAAAAGAGGGACTCCTCCCTAATTCATTTTATGACACCAGCATCATCGTGATACCAAAACCTGGCAAAGACACAACAAAAAAAGAAAATGTCAAGCCAATATCCCTGATGAACATCAATGCAAAAATCCTCAATAAAATGCCGGCAAACTGAATCCAGCAGCACATCAAAAAGCTTATCCACCACAATCAAGTCAGCTTCATCCCTGGGATGCAAGGCTGGTTCAACATACACAAATCAATAAACATAATCCATCACATAAACAGAACCAATGACAAAAAGCACATGATTATTTCAATAGATGCAGAAAAGGCCTTTGATAAAATTCAACACCCCTTCATGCTAAAAACTCTCAATAAGCTAGGTACTGATGGAACATATTTCAAAACAATAGGAGCTATTTATGACAAACCCACAGCCAATATCATACTGAACGAGCAAAAGCTGGAAGCATTCCCTTTGAAAACCAGCACAAAACAAGGATGCCCTCTCTCACCACTCCTATTCAACATAGTATTGGAAGTTCTGGTCAGGGCAAGCAGGCAAGAGAAAGAAATAAAGGGTATAAAAATAGGAAGAGAGGAAGTCAAATTGTCCCTGTTTGCAGATGACACGATATTTAGAAAACCCCATCATCTTAGCCCAAAAACTCCTTAAGCTGATAAGCAACTTCAGCAAAAGTCAAAGGATACAAAATCAATGTGCAAAAATCACAAGCATTCCTACATACCAATAACAGAGAGCCAAATCATGAGTGAACTACCATTCACAATTGCTACAAAGATAATAAAATACCTAGGAATCCAACTTACTAGGGATGTGAAGGACCTCTTCAAGGAGAACTTGCTCAAAGAAATCAGAGAGGACACAAACAAATGGAAAAACATTCCATGCTCATGGATAGGAAGAATCAATATTGTGAAAATGGCCATACTGCCTAAAGTAATTTATAGATTCAATGCTATCCCCATCAAGCTACCATTGACTTTCTTCACAGAATTAGAAAAAACTACTTTAAATTTCATATGAAACCCAACAAGAGCCCATATAGCCAAGACAATCCTAAGCAAAAAGAACAAAGCTGGAGGAATCACACTACCTGACTTCAAACTATACTACAAGGCTATAGTAACCAAAACAGCACAGTACTGGCACCAAAACAGATACACAGGCCAACAGAACAGAACAGAGGCCTCAGAAATAATACCACACATCTACAACCATCTGATCTTTGAAAAACTTGACAAAAACAAGCAATGGAGAAAAGATTCCCTATTTAATAAATGGTGTTGGGTAAACTGGCTAGCCATATGCAGAAAACTGAAACTGGACCCCTTTCTTACACCTTATACAAAAGTTAACTCACGATGGATTAAAGACTTAAATGTAAGATCTAAAACCATAAAAACCCTAGAAGAAAACCTAGGCAATACCATTTAGGACACAGACATTGGCAGAGACTTCATGACTAAACACCAAAAGCAATGTCAACAAAAGCTAAAATAGACAAATGGGATCTAATTAAACTAAAGAGCTTCTGCACAGCAAAAGAAACTATCATCAGAGTGAACCAGCAACCTATAGAATGGGAGAAAATTTTTGCAATGTATCCATCTGACAAAGAGCTAATATCCATAATCTACAAAGAACTTAAACAAATTTACGAGAAAAAAACAACCCCATCAAAAAGTGGGCGAAGGATACGAACAGACACTTCTCAAAAGAAGACATTTATGCGGCCAACAAACATGAAAAAAAGCTCAACATCACTGGTCATTAGAGAAATGCAAATCAAAACCACAATGAGTTACCAGTTAGAATGGCGATCATTAAAAAGTCAGGAAACAACAGATGCTGGAGGGGATGTGGAGAAACAGGAACACTTTTACACTGTTGGTGGGAGTGTAAATTAGTTCAACCATTGTGGAAGACAGTGTGGCGATTCCTCAAGGATCTAGAACTAGAAATACCATTTAACCCAGCAATCCCATTACTGGGTATATATCCAAAGGATTATAAATCATTCTACTATAAAGACACATGTATGTTTACTGCAGCACTGCTCACAATAGCAAAGACTTGGAACCAACCCAAATGCCCATCAGTGATAGACTAGATAAAGAAAATGTGGCATATGTACACCATGGAATACTATGTAGCCATAAAAAAGGATGAGTTCATGTCCTTTGCAGGGACAGGGATGAAGCAGGAAACCATCATTCTCAGCAAACTAACACAGGAACATAAAACCAAACACCACATGTTCTCACTCCTAAGTGGGAGTTGAACAATGAGAACACATGGACACAGGGAGGGGAACATCACACACTGGGGCCTGTTGGGGGGTGGGGGCCTAGGGGAGGGATAGTATTAGGAGGAATACCTAATGTAGACGACAAGTTGATGGCGGCAGCAAACCGTCATGGAAAGTGTATATCTACGTAACAAACCTGCAAGTGATCTCTTATGGTTATCACATGTTCTTCGTCTTTAGTGCAATATTGTAAACCTTGAATAACACCATAGGTAGGAACCATATAAAGTGCTACTAGTGATGTTGGAATTTCTTCCAAGAAGCAGAGAAAAGTCATGACATTACAAGAAAAATATGAATTGCTTGATGTGTACCATAGACTGAGGTCTGCATCTGTAGTTGCCCACCATTTCAAGATAAATGAATCCAGCATCAGGACCATTGTTAAAAAAGAAAAGGAAATTTGTGAAGCCATTGCTGCAGCTACGCTAGCGGGCACAAAAATCTTTTTGTGAAATACATTTTTATTTCCTATTGAAAATGCAGCTTTTATGTGGGTACAGGATTGCTATCAAAAAGGCTACAGACTGTCATATGATTTGAAAAACAGGGAAGTTATTAAATGACAACATAGAGCAAAGGGAAAGTGAAGGGTCTAAAGCTGGATAATTCAATGCCAGCATAAGATGCTTTGATAATTTTAGAGGTTTGACTTAAAAAAAAAAAAAAAGTCAAGATAATAGAAGAAACAGCTTCTGCTGACCAAGAGGCACCAGCCAAGTTCCCAGGTGCCAATAAAAAAATCATGGAGAAGAAAGGATATCTTCTCAAACAGGTTTTAAATACAAACAGAAGTACCCTCATCTGGAAAAAAAAAAAATGCCACAAATGAAATAATCTGCACACCAAACCCCTATGACACACAAAATACCTATATAACAAACCTGCACACAAGTACCCTTGAACCTAAAAGTTAAAAAAAAAAAAAAGAGCCACAAAAGACATCAATTAGTAAGAGAAGTGAGCATGATTTAAGGCAGGAAGGGATAGGCAACTCTACTGTTTTGTGCAAATGCAATTAGATTTATGATCAGGACTGCCCTTATCTATAAGGCTGCTAACCCCTGAGCCTGGAAGGGAAAAGATAAATACCAGTTGCCAGTCTTCTGGTTTACAACAAAAAGGCTTGGACAAGACCCCTTTGTCTGGATTGGTTCCATCAATGCTTTGTCTCTAAGGTCAAGAAGTATCTTGCAAATAAGGAACTGTCTTTTATAGTTCTTTTGTTATTAGACAATGCCCAGGTCACCCAGAAACCCATGAGTTCAACATTGAAGGTATCAAAGTGGTCTGCTTTCCCCCAAACAGAAGGCTTCTAATTCAGCCTCTAGGGTCAAGGGATCATGAGGACCTTTAAGGCTCATTATACATGATACTCTATGGAAAAAATTTTCAAAGCTATGCAAGAGAACACTGATAGAACATCATGAAATTCTAGAATGATTACACCACTGAAGACAATATCATTGTTATAGAAAAAGCTGTGAAAGCCATCAAGCCTGAAACAATAAATTTGTGCTGAAAAAAACTGTGTCCAGATATCATGCATTAATTCATAAGATTTACAACAGAGCCAATCAAGGAAATCATGAAAGAGATTGTGAATGTGGCAGGTGGAGTGAAGGGTTTCAAGACAGGGATCTTGGAGAAATTCAAAAGCTAACAGACGTCACACCAGAGGAATTAACAGAAGACAGCTTGATGGAGATGAATGCTTCTGAGCCACAGTGCCAGACGATGAGGAAGATGGAGAAGCATCAGTATCAGAAAACACATTGACATTAGACAATCTGGCAGAAGGGTTCTGATCATTCAAGGTTGCTTTTGACTTCTTTTATAACATGGACCTTTCTATGATACACACACTAAAACTAAAGCAAATGGTAGAAGATTGGTACTGTATAGACACATTTTTAGAGAAACTGAGCCAGGAGAATAGGGTCTGGAGGCAGGGAACCTAAGGCCAATTCGCACTGACTTCCTAGACTGAATCAAAAGGAAAACCCCAACTTTCCACGCCCAAGTAACAAAAGGATCAGAGGCTCTCCCTTTGCAGCTCCTCTGCTTCTGTGTCACAGATGAAAAATGGCAAGTACTTCTGGTCCCCTCCTGCAACCAATCAGACTGGTCACAAGCCTAGTCTTTGCGCAGGGTTACAACTTTGTAACTTCACTTCACCTTCCACAACCAATCAGATGTTTGCATAGGGTGTAACTCTGTAACTTCACTTCAGCCTCTGATTGGTCACCCAGCAACTAATCAGACTGGCTGCAGACCCCTACCTCATTTAAATAGGGTGTAAACCAAGTAACCAATGGGAAACCTCTAGAAGGTATTTAAGCCCCAGAAAATTCTCTAACCAGCACTCTTGAGCCACTTGCTTGAGCCTGCTCCCACTCTGTGAAGTGTACTTTCATTTCAACAAATCTGTGCTTTTGTTGCTTCATCCTTTCATTGATTTGCACGTTTTATCCAATTCTTTGTCAAACAACTCAGAGTCAAGACCCTCCACTGGTAACAAAATGAGTAAGTAAGAAAGTCAGACAGAAATTACAATGTATTTCCATAAAGTTACAATGAGTGTGCCTTCTTCTTCTCTACCTCTTCCACCTGTGCCAACCCCCTGCTTCCTCCTCCTCAACCTACTCAACCGGAAGACAATGAAGATGAAGTCCTTAATGATGATCCACTTCCATTTAAAGAACAGTAAGTATATATTTCTCTTCCTGATTTCCTTAGTGATATTTTCTTTTCCGTAGCTTACTTTATTGTAAAAATACAATATATAATACATATAACATATACAATATGTGTTAATCAACTATTTATGTTATCACTAAGGCTTCTAGTCAATAGTAGGCTATTAGTAGTTAAGTTTTCGGGGAGTCAAAAGTTATACATAGATTTTTGACCACAAAGGGGGTCAGCACCCTAACTCCTGCATTGTTCAAGGATAAACTGTATAAGTAATTCTTTTCTTTGTAAAAATCTTTTTTCTTTTTCACATATTCCTCCCTCATTAAACCCATCTTGATGGTGACAAATAAGTTTGACTTTATAATAACCTAAAAAAACTAGGTTATTTTATTCAAACAGATAATTTAAAACAAAACTGGTAATTTTTATTTATTTATTTGTTTTGAGACACAGTCTTGCTCTGTCACCCAGCCTCCAGTGAGCTCAGCTCACTGCAACCTCCACCTCCTGGGTTCAAGTGATTCTTCTGTCTCAGCCTCCCAAGTAGCTGGAACTACAGGCACGTGCCACCACGCCCAGCTAATTTTTATATTTTTAGTAGAGACGGGGATTCACCATGTTGGCCAGGCAGGTCTCAAACTCCTGACCTTGTGATCTGCCCACCTTGGCCTCCCAAAGTGCTGGGATTACAGGTGTGAGCCACCACATCTGGCCTTTATTTTTACTTTAAAATAAAATTGATGTTTCTGAAATCCATGCTGAAGAAAAAAGATGCTAACAAATTCACTCATCACCATGCACAAAATTAAGCTTTCTAAACTCTACCTTAGAAGAGAATAAAGATCATTCTACCCTGGGAAGACATCCAAATGCTATATATCCCAACTCTTTAAAAACTAGCTCTGGTTTCTCTGAGAAACAAAATACATCCAATATTACATATGTGAAATTAAATAAGCAGGAGGCCATTAGCCTGAGACTCCCTTGGTACTTGTAGTTCCTATATAACAAACTGCAATCTACCTCAGTAATAAACAAACCAAAACCTAACTTAGCAGAATACTTTTGTAACGAATAGCTAGGTTTAAGCCAGACAGAAACAGCTGAGCTTCAGCCAATCATAGGCAGTCAAGTTATCAAACCATGCACAAATAGGGCAAATGCCTAGCTGTAACCAATCGAGTTATTTCTGTAGTTTACTTCCAAGTTCAATTTATACTTATAAAAGCATACTCTCTGTGCCACAGAGTGGAACACTCTGAACCTTTCAGTTTTGAGTGCTAATTCATAAAATTGTTCTTTGCTCAAACAAACTGTTAAATTTAATTTGTCTAGAGGTTTTAACAATTAAGTTTTTGGTGTCAGAAGTGGCGTCCAAAGGCGACTTCCAACAACCGCCCAGGAGCACCCTAGTGACCAAATGAATGTATTTGCTGGGTCTATTGTAACCATTCCTCTCTCACAGCAACTGGAGGTTGTGCGTGATTTCCCTTTCAGATTAAAGCTACACAGATTTGTGTTTTGAGCTCTCCAAATTTACTTGAACAATTCTTTTACCAAACAGGGTCCAGAGACTGCGTCCAGTAGAAGGCCTATGATAAGTCACAAGAAGACGGGGAATCATGAGTTCATCTGGATCCATGGAGTCTAGAACTTCTCCATCTGGAACTATAGCCAATTTCGTGTATAAGAACTACAGACTCAGGGCATGTTGCTTTTCTAGAAAAATGAAACTTACAAAAAAAAAAAAAAATTTAGAATTCCAGTGGCCCACAGTGGGAAAGTTTTAACCTACATAAACTTGTTCACTTGCAAGGCACATTACAAAAGAAAGAATCCAAAATGCTTCATAAGCAATGAGATGCATTTTTTAAATTGGTACATACAGGTAGTAAAAGATTCCTTACAGAAGGCAAATGAAAAGCTTAAGTAGCTTAAGGATGATACAAAAAAAGACTGTATCTTGACTGATTCAAACCTGTTTTGTTCTTTCTCTTTACCCATCCTTACCTCAATACTCTGAGTCTAATAACCTTTTTGCTCAACTACTCTTTCATTCTAAAGATAATGAGAAAAGGCAAGTTAGACAAATGCCTTACAAAATGGGATTCTCTGATCAGCCAGGCCTGCCTGCCATAACCACCTTTACTCCATGGTCAAAAATTAAGCTTCCAGACACGGTAAAAGACTTCCCTAGACCAGGGAAAACACTCAAAAATGTACTGAAGATTTTAGAATTTGCACAGGAGCTTACAAGCCAGGACTCTCTGACCAATTTATTCATATGATACTGGGACATGGCAAAGCTTGAAAATGTATGACAAGAGAATGGGAAAAACTTAATCAGGATATTAAAGACTCCCCCAAAACCTCATCAAGAGTAGGGCCAATGAGACCTAGAAAAATTGTTGAAAACCTTTAAAATTCAATTCCTAAGATTTTGCTACAAAAAATTGATTGGTCCATCATACAGTCTCATAGACAAAAAATAGAATGAACCAGTTTCAGATTACAGGGTCCATTCAGAAAGACTATTTGTAAAACATTCCAGGTTCCAATACACCAAGGGATACTTCTGGCAGTGCCTGAAACAGGATTAACTGCTCTATTTGTAAATGGAGCTCATCCTGAACTTAGTAACCTGAATAAAAAACACAAACCAGGATGGGAGGTTATAGATATGATTGAATTGGTGGCCCTAGCCCAACATTTTGAGAGAATAGAGTAAGTAAAAGACTAAAGGTTGAAAAGCTCATGTCTCTCTAATTACAATAACCACAAAGACCAAGACCAAAGGGACTTCCTCTCCCTTATTTTAAGCTAAAACCAAGAGATCTTAGACCAAGAAATTATTTGCCCTAAGGTGTCTCCCTTCACTGCAAACAACTAGGATGCTGGAAAAGAGATTTTGCACTCTTATTTCAGTATACCGGTAAGCCTCCTTCCTTGGGGCCGTACTGTTTCCCCACTAGAATGAGTCCACAAGGTCTTAACTCTAGAGATAATAATCAACATTGATGAGCATCCAAGGAATTCTCCAGAAAACTGCTTCCCATAATACCTTTAAATAAACATGGATAAACAGCAACTCAAAGTACTATTAAAAAAAGAAAAGAAATAAACATGGAAAAACAAAAGTTAAAACAAATGAAAAATCTTATACAATTCTGGTGGATACTAGAGCCACTTTCATCTACTATAAACTCTACCTTAATAAGCTAATACATCCCTCAGAGTAAAAACGTTTACTCTGTGGAAACATTATTTCTGTGGTAGGGTTTCAAATCAAGTTGAAAAGGTTCCCATACTGGAAGCCATCCAACTGACACTGGTGTCATTTACAGAAAATCACACTTTTTAATTATGTGATACTGCCCCAGTAAATCTGCTGGGGCAAGACTTGCTCTCCAAGGCAAAAGGGCATATAAAATTCTCTTTCAGAGGGACAAATAATCTTAGAGTTTCCTGACTCTCCTGAACCAGAACTGTTATGCTCTCTAAAGGCAGAAATTGAAAAAATATTGGTGGGATGACTATTCTAAAATTGCTAAAATGGCTTATAACCAATGTTTGGTTTATCAAGCTCATAATCCTGGAAAGATAATCAAAATTTTAGGTGGTACATTTCTACTGCCTCCTGGACCATTTGAATGTTTACAGATGGATTTCATCAATTGCCACCCTTAATGGGATAACAATATGTTCTTATAAAAGTCTTTGTGTTCTCTAGTCGGATAGAAGCTTTATCATGTAGGAAGGCCAATGCTATGACAATAACTAAGTTATTAGAAAGTATGTTTCCTTCTGGGGCTTCCCTGGAGGAATTTCCAGCAATAGAAGAACCTGTTTCACTGGACAAGTTATAAAACAGCTAAAACAGTTAATCGAACACAATGGTATTACCATCATCCCTAACACCCTTAATCTTCTGGAAAGCTCAAAAGAACAAATGAAACTTTAAACTGAAATTGGTAAAGTTAACTGAATTGATTGAATTGCCTCGTCCAAAGGTATTACCATTGGCCTTATGGGCAATTAGATCCACCCCAACAGAAAATACAAAATAAATTAGTTTCTTATGAAATAGTTACTGAAAAACCTATGCCCCTAATAATTAAACCTCATATATCTCCTGCTCCTATAAACTGACATGACTAAATACTGCAAGGCCTTAATGTATTATGCCAAAGTATATTTTCACCAGGTTAAAAAAAAAAAGCCTTTCACGATCTATCAATGGAGGACAACCAAGCATTTCACAATCTGGAACATGGAGATTGGGTCTTCTGAAAACAACATCAGTGATACACTGCCCTCAAACCCCTATGGAAGGGACCATACCAAATTCTTACCATCTGCACTGCAGCAAAAGTTCAGACCCTCAAGACTTTTGCTGCAGTATGGGTGGTAAGAATTTGATCATGGATCAAGAGTTCTCTTCTCTGTCATCATGATAACTATGTCCCTTTTCTTTTTCCCTTATTTCCTATTGTCTTAATCTTTCCTTTTCCTTACAGGAAAATCCATAGGACCATAATTTGCAATGGCTTTAGGTAAGGCTCATGCTCTAGCAGAAAAAACAGAGCAACTGTTTGGGTTTGTGGGCTAATGGGTAAAAACCAGGAAACAACTCCACTAATGCCAACACCTCTCTGAGTTCCCAAAGAGAATTACCCTGAAACCCCAAAGGAAGAGAAAGCAATCCTTGATGTTCTAAATGTCACTGCTATTTGCTTGCCTACACTCACTGAAAGGAATATCCCAACCTTTCCAATTAATAACCTAACCACTATCAAATATAGAACATCAAACCAAGTGATGCCTACAAAAGGTATATTATGCTTCCAGGTATCACATACTCAAGACTTGGGGACTATCTATGTGGGCACCAGTGATTATTTGTATAATGTCATTGGATTAAATATAGTAAGGTGCTTTTCCACTAAATGTGGTTATACACATTATGCTATAAAGGGAACAGGTTGGAGGCAAGATGATCAGCTAGATGCAGCCAGAAGGAACATCTGCCACCAAGAGACTGGGATATCAGGAAGACTGGTGCACTCCTAGCAGATCTTCACAGGGAGGGCACTGAGAGTGGATGAAGGGAAGACACAGATGCTGGGCTGAAGAGGGAGGAAGCGGGGAACCCTGCAAGGGGCTACCACACACTAAGACTCGTTCCTGGCCCCCGACTCCTGGAAAAGGGGTGAGTTGAGCAGGCAAGCAGCAACTGACTCTCACCACAGGCCTCTGGAATCTGGCAGGAGACCCCAGGACCCCCACGGACCCTTGAGCTTGCAGGGAGAGCTGCCTAGAGAAGAGAAGTGGTAGGGGCAGAATTCTAGCTGGTGCACAGCCCAGAGGCTTTGGTGCAGGAGCATCTGTAGTGGATCATGGCCAGCGATGCCCATCACCCATGACTCACCTTGCTCCCCTAAGAGACTTCAACCCTAGAGGAACTATCAGACTTGAAAAATGCAGGGCAGTCTTGCCTATGAGACCTGGCCGATCGGAACTAAGCACTCCTCAGTTTCCTGGCCTCTCCCTGGGCCTCAGTCTGGCTGTCCCTGCTTGCAGTGCAGCCATAGATGCCCAGGTCGGGTGCGTCCTGGGGGCCTACACTATAGCACCTGAGTTGGCAGATTGTGCCTGAATGGCAGAGAACTCCAGTACTACCCCCACCCACAACAGACCGTGCACCAGACCACCTGATCCCACTCTCTCCTCCCACTGCAGACTCCCCCATGGCACCTTGCCTGCAGGCGCTGGCATGCAGCCAACCCCCGAATCACTTTGCCAGCACCTGTGTACACAGACCTCGCCTCCAATTTCCTGCCAGTGTGTGGGTACATGTGCACCTGGCCATGCCACTACTGCTGGCTTGAGCACACTGCACCCGACCACCATGCTGCCACTGCCACTGGAGTATCTGCAGGTACGAAGACCACCAGTACCCCACTCCGACACCAACACTGCCACCAGCTGCAAAACTAGGCACAGTGACCAGTGGACCTGCCCTGCGCCCTGTGCAGCCACTGCAGCCAGCATAAACGTGCGCACATTTGGCACCAGTCCCGCAGCCACCAGTACCCTGCCCTGTGTCAACACTGCCAGTGGTGTGAAACTATGCATGGAGACCAGCAGCCCGCCCCCCTACCCTGAGTGGCCACTGCTACCCATGTAAGCACACGCGCAGAGGGCACACAAAATCTAGCAGCAGCCACAGCGCCCCGCCCCCATGCTAACACCACAGCCACTACAAATGCCTGCACAAAAACAGCACCCTTGCAACTGCCAGCACCCCTCTGAAGCTGATGAGTGTGCACCGCACCCCACTGCTATTGCTGGCATGTGCATATGAGGACAGATCCCACTGCCACTGCCATACAAAGCACTTTGGCTGGCACCACCCATTGAAGTGTTCTGACCAGTGGTCCAGAAATATCTTGGCCTCTCTAGCACAGCAGGGTACCTAACCTCCAGTGGCCAGAGAACAAAGCCAGGGGCCTGATATCAGCCCCCCAGAATTACAGCATACAGTCCAGGAATCCTGAGTTGAGCCTTGGCCCCTGAAACCCTTCTAGAAATGAAGCCAGTTGACTAAACCCACTTTATACCACAATTAAACACAAAGTAGGATAAAAGAAAAAAAATCATCCAAAGGATAGCAACTTCAGCGACATGAGCCCACAAAGATAAAAAAGAATCAGTGCAAAAACTGACAAAAGCACTAGAGTATCTTCTTACCTCCAAAAAACTACACTAGTTCCCCAGCAATGGTTCTTAACCAGGCTGAAATGGCAGAAATAAAATTCAGAATATAGACAGGATGAAGATCATCAACATACAGGATAAAGTCAAACCCAATCCGTGGAATCTAAGGATTACAATAAAATGATACAGAAGCTGATAAACAAAACGGCCATTATAAGAGAGAACTTAACTGATCCGACAGAGCTGAAAAACACACTACAAGAATTGCATAATGCAATCACAAGTATTAACAGCAGAATTGACCAAGCTGAGGAAAGAATCTCAGAGCTTGAAGATGGCTCTCTGAAACATCTTTTTCTTTATTGGAGAAAAAAAACAATAAAGAAGAATGGACAAAACTTCCGAGAAATATGGGATTATGAAAAGAGACCCAATCTATGACTCATTGATGTGACTGAAAGGGAGAGAAACCAAGCAACTTTGAAAACATATTTCAGGATATCACTGATGAAAACTTCCCCAACCTTGCTAGAGAGGCCAACATTCAAATTCAGGAAATGCGGAAAACCTTTGTGAAATACTACACAAGCAGACCAACCTAAAACATACAGTCATCAGATCCTCCAAGGTGGAAATGAAAGAAAAAATGCTAAAAGCAGTGAGAGAGAAGGGGCAAGTCACCTACAAAGGGAACCCCATCAGGCTAACAGCAGAACTGTCAGCAGAAACTCTACAAGCCAGAAGAGATCGGGGGCCTATATTCAGCATTCTTTATTTATTTATTTGTATTATTATACTTTAAGTTTTAGGGTACATGTGCACAATGTGCTGGTTAGTTACATATGTATACATGTGCCATGCTGGTGTGCTACACCCTCAGCATTCTTAAAGAAAATAATTTTCAACCAAGAATTCATATCTGACTAAACTAAGCTTCATAAGCAAAGGAGAAATAAGATCCTTTTCAGACAGGCAAATGCTAAGGGAATTTGTTAACATCAGATCTGCCTTACAAGAGTTTTGGAAGGGAGTGCTAACTATATAAAGGAAAGACTGGGTTACCAGCCGCTACAAAGACACACTTAAGTAGGTAGATTAGTAACACTATAAAGCAACCACACAGACAAGTCTGCATAGTAACCAGCTAACAATATGATGACAGGATCAAATGCACACATATCAATACTAACCTTGAATGTAAATGGGCCAAATGCCCCAGTCAAAAGAAACAGTGTGGCAACTTGGATAAAGAAGCAAAATCCAATGGTATGCTATCTTCAAGAGACCCACCTCACATGCAGTGACACTCAGAAGCTCAAAGTAAAGGGATGGAGAAAACTCTACCAAGCAAACAGAAAGAAAAAGGCAGGGGTTGCTATTTTAATTTCAGACAAAACATACTTTTACAAAAATAAAAAAAGACAAAGAAGGGCATTACATAATGATAAAGGGCTTAATTCAATAAGACCTAACTATCCTAAACATACATGCACCCAACAGAGAAGCACCCAGATTCATAAAGCAAGCATTCAGAGACCTACAAAGAGAGTTAGATAATAGTGGGAGACTTCCCCACTGACAGTATTAGGCAGATCATCAAGGCAGAAAGCTAACACAGATGATCAGGACCTAAGCAACCAACACAGGAACAGAAAAATACCACATGTTCTCACTTATTAGTGGAAGCTAAACGTTGAATACACATGGATGCAAAGAAGGGAACCAGACATTAGGGCCCACTTGAGGATGGAGGGTGGGAGGAGGGTGCAGATTTAAAACTACCTATTGGGCACTATGCTTATCACCAGGTGATGAAATAATCTGTACACCAAACCCCCACAATACCCAATTTGTCTATATAACAAACCTCCACATGTACCTCTGAACCTAAAAGTTAAAAAAAAAAAAAAGAAAATAATAAAATGTAAAACATCTTTTTAAAAGGAGGGGAACTATAAAAAAGTAAGTTTCCTCCTGGACCTTGTTCAGGAGCTATGCAGATGTACCAGTGGATGAACTGAACTGACTGATGCTCAAATACCACTAGGTAGCCCTCTTTTCCAGCCTCAGAGGGTCTGCCTGTATTGGTCTACAGAAAATATGCTTACTCCATTTTGCTCCCCACTGGTTAGGATCTTGCTATTTGGCATGGTTCAATCCTGCCTTCCAAATAGCTTCCCCAAAAGTCCCCATAAATACCTCCTATTATCAGAGTCTAAAATGGTCAGCAATCGAAATTTGCACCAACCTTGGAATAGATGAAGAAAATAAAGATAAGCTAGTTTCCAGCTGGGCACGGTGGCTCATGCCTGTAATCCCAACACTTTGGCAGGTCAAGGAGGGTGGAACACGAGGTCAGGAGATTGAGACCATCCTGGCTAACACGGTGAAATCCCGTCTCTACTAAAAATACAAAAAAAAAAAAAAATTAGCCGGGCATGGTGGTGGGCGCCTGTACTCCCAGCTACTCAGGAGGCTGAGGCAGGAGAATGGCGTGAACCTGGGAGGCAGAGCTTGTAGTGAGCTGAGATCGCGCCACTGCACTCCAGCCTGAGCAACAGAGCAAGACTCCATCTCGAAAAAAAAAAAGATATGCTAGTTTCCACTGAGGAAAGATTACAGTGGGGCTCCTGGGGACTCACTCTTTGTAGTGGTTGGGTGCTAGTCATATGGAATTTAAAACTAATGCACAGATAGGGAAAAATCTTATTTTATGACCAACCAGACCTCCTGGGGTAGGAGCCACCCTCTGAAAGCATTTAACAAAAGCACTTAATGGGATATCATGCAGCCTTAGATCTCCTCTTTGCTCATGTTGGGGGTTATGTATGGTGCTAAACAAAACTGAATGTTGTACCTATTTTTCCAGATTTTGCTACTACAGAAAATTCAATACAATTTGTAGCTGACACTATTGTTTCTTTGGACACTGCCACCATATGCATGAAAGAAATGTCTCAAGGGAACAGAACACATGATGTTTGCAGGAGGAGCTAACGGTTAGTTTGCAGGCATCCCAAACAGTGGACGACATGCTGGGCTTAGGTCTCCTCTTTGCCTTATTTAGGCAAACACCTAGCTGTAACCCATCAAGTTATTCCTGTACTCTACACACCAAAACCTAACTCAGGAGTGTATTTTTATAACAAATAGCCAAGTCTGGCCAATCACAAACAGCCAAGCCTCAGCCCATCGGACAAGGCAGCCTTAGATTTCCTTAGATCAGACCATACCTATGGGACATTAGGCAGCCTTAGGTCTCCTCTTTGCCTTATTTAGGCAAACACCTAGCTGTAACCCATCAAGTTATTCCTGTACTCTACTTCTGTGTTCAGCTGATAAAAGCACACTTTCCTTGCTGTAGAGCGGAGGTCTCTGAACCCCTTTCAGTTTACAATGCTACCTAACTCATTAATCATTCTTTGCCCAAAGAAACTCTGTCAAATTTAACTTATCTAAAGTTTTTAACATATAAAAGCACCATAGGTGCCTGAAAAGCAAAAGAACCCGTGAATCACATTCTTTTTCACAGAATTTGCAGACATATGTCACCTGTTTCTTTTCAGATAATTTATTTGACTATTTCTTTTTTTTACTTGCTGGACTGTCCAAAACTTCAATCTTGCCTTTTCCACCTTCAGAATTGGGAAGCTTAATGTTATCTATGGTGACTTCAGATGGGATGCTGTCATCTTCGTCTTCTGATTCTGAACTGTTCTCTGAACTGTCTTGTGAACTCTCTTCTGAACTGTCCACTTCTTTTGAATCCGACTGATTCATCTCAAACAAAGCCACATCCTGCAAAAAGTAGTGGACAGGAAATCTATTTCAGAGCAGTTCCTTAAAAAGTCGTAATAAAACAATATTGGGAATAACCAACATTCAGCAAACATTGAAACATAAAGGATAAGAATTTGGTTTTTTTTGGAGACAGAGTCTTGCTCTGCTGCCCAGACTGGAGTGCAGTGGTGTGATCTCAGCTCACTGCCACCTCCGCCTCCTGGGCTCAAGCAATTCTTGTGCCTCTCAGCCTCCTGAGTAGCTGGGACTACAGGTGTGCCCCATCACATCCAGCTAATTTTTGTATTTTCAGTAGAGATGGGGTTTCACCCTGTTGGCCAGGCTGGTCTTGAACTCCTGACCTCAAATGATCCACCCACCTTGCCCTCCCAAAGCGCTGCAATTACAGGCATGAGACAGCACACCAGGCCACAAGGATAAGAAATGTTTTTAAAACAACATGGCTCTTTTATATTTTTAGTTACCAGGGTCTGTCATAATGATGATTTAAATTTACTCTAAGTGTCTAAAATATCTGCTACAGCCCAATTCTATATACCCTAAACACATTCAACAACATTCTTTCAGCAAATACTAACATGAGTTAGGCACTACACTAGGTACTAGAGACTCAATAACAATAAAAAAATCAAAACAAACCCCTCACTTTGGTGAAATTTACATTTTCGGGCAGAGACCAGTAAATTACAACCTGCAGGCCAAATCCTGCCCACCGCCTACTTTTGTTCAGCTCACAAAGTAGGAATGTTTTTTCTATTTTTAAGTGGTTGGGGAAAAAAATTAAAATACTGCTATTCACGAAAGGTGAAAATTATATGAAATTCTCATTTCAGCACCCATACACAGTGACGCACTGCTCTAATTGAGCCAATAAGCGATCACTCGGGGCCTTCTGTTGGAACTGTTGAGAGAGAAATCTGAGTGAGTTGCTGACTCTAAGGCTGAAGCTGCTGATAAACCAGAAACCTACCACAGCTGGGGGAAGAGCATGCTCTAGATTAGGTCAACACTAGGAAAGCAGAACCAAGAGACAGAGCGGCTGACAACTGAGGACACTGAGCACCTGGATCCAGGTGCACCTGAAATCACCAATCCTGGAGTTTTTTTTTCCCCAATAAAATGTTTTCCCCTTGCTTATTCATGTATGTATTGTCAGTGGCTGCTTTCACACTATGACAGCAGAGTTCACCAGTCACAACAGAGACAGTAAGGCCCACAGAACCTAATGTATTTACTATCTGGCCTCTTACAGAAACATTTGTTGACTCTTGTTCCAGAGGCGAAAGAAAGGCAATAAACAAATACATATAAAGCATAATGTAGGGTTGTGAAAATATGGAAAAATAAAGCAGGATAAAATAATAATACAGCTATCAGGGAAGGCCTCCTGAGCAGGTGATGACTGAAAAGAAACAGAGGGAGTCGAAATGGAGAAATCTAGGGAAAAGCATTCTACCTGAGAAAACCGCAGGGGAGAAGACCGGCTGCAGTGAGACTGGTGCTGGAGGGCAGTAAATGAGGACTGTGTAGGAGATAAGGTCAGACAGAGCAGCAGTGCCCAACCTCTTTGGTACCAGGGACCAGTTTTGTGGAAGAAAATTCTTCCACGGACCTTGGCAGGGATGTTTTGGGGATGAAACTGTTCCACCTCAGATCATCGGGCATTAGAATCTCATAAGGAGCGCACAACAACCTAGATCCCTTACATGCACAGTTCATAATAGGGTTCACGCTCCTGTTGGAATCTAATGCCACTGCTGATCTGACAGGAGGCAGAACTCAGGTGGTAATGCGCTCTCACCCACCGCTCACCTCCTGCTGTGCGACCTGCTTCCTAACAGGCCACAGACCAGTACCAGTCCACAGCCTGGGGGTTGGGAACCTCTGAGATAGAGAACTGCAGGCAGGATCATATGGACCCTTTGAAGGACTTAGTTTATTTGAAACGTGATGGGAAGCCCCCAGGTCCCAAACTGTGTGAACAACGGACCCCAGGGAAGGCACAGTGAACGCAGGAAAACCTGCTAAGAAATTGCTGCAATACTCCAAAGGAGAGGCCATAATTACCTGGGCCAACAAAGGTCCAAAGGAACTGCAGAGGTTGTACAAAGTGGTTGGATTTGGGATCTATTCTGGAGGGAGAGCTGAATAGAATGGCTAATGAATTAGATATTATTAACAATTGTCTCAGCTTGGTCCAGACACAGATATTATAAACGGAATTCCACTGCAGAAACAAGATATGAGTATAAACTGAGAGAACATTTTTGCACATAGCTTATGTAATCAATTGCTCTCTTCCACACATCATTTATTTTTGCATACTCAATAAATCAGGCTATGATTACCTCTTTTGGGGCTTGGACAGAAAAAAACCCAGTTAGGACATCGAGTAAATTAATGCTTCAGAATAACAAATGTAGCATTTGACTTAGAAAAAAAAACCTTCCTGTGACATCATATGACTAAAATGACTAAATCATAAAATGACTATGTACCTATACAACATTGGAAACATGAGCTAACACCAGGAAAATGAAAACTTGAAAATAAAATGGAAAAGTTCTCTTCTTCTTAGGTGACAGGCAGACCAGTAATTTCACCATATGAAAACAAAGCATAGTTACCATTTGTATAACTTTACTATGAGGCCCATCAATGTTTTCAATATTGAAACGACCAGGTGGTGCAGCTGCCATTTCTTTTCTTAGCTTTTCATTTGCCCGTGCCATCTGTGGGAGAAATGTCTGTACCTGGTCCAATACTGTGGAAAGTAAATATAGCATATCAACATTTATGCTAGTAAATTCTGAAACCCAGGATTTCCTATAAACACTTCTGAATTGAGTATTAATAATAACAACCATAATTACATATCTTTTAGTTCCCTTCATTTAAAAACCCTCCATCCTCTTCTGAATAAAACAGTATGACTACACAATCCAGCAATTAATTGTTTCACAAATGTTTTATGTTTCTCATATATCCCCAGGACTGTAAACTCCTAGAAGGCTGGCATTCAACAAATAGTAACTAAATAGGGAGGCAGTGTGACTTAACAGTTAAGAGCACCAGGTTCTGAGGCTTTAGGGTACGAATGACTAGGTATGTACAGAATCCTAGTTCTACCTCTATCTGAATTACCTTGGGCCAGTTAATTAAGTAGTGGTTATTTCTGCCTACCCAACATATGTTCCCTTTTTTCTGATAATATAACCCTGGCTTTCCTTTTAAGCTTGTGTCACTCTTAGTCACTCTTGCCTCTCACCCCATACATGCCTACATCCTCCATATCCTTGGCCACTGTACCGTGCTTTAGTGGCATCACAGTGACACGCTGCTCTAGTCGGGCCAATAATAGATCACTCAGGACCTTTTGTTGGAACTGTTGAGAGAGAAATCTTTCTGAGTGAATGACTGAGTTGGCTGAATATAAGGCTGAAGCTGCTGATAAACTGGCAACTCTCCACACCTGGGGGAAGAGTACGCTCTAGATTAGGCCAATACCCAGGAAAGCAGAACTAAGAGACAGAGTGGCTGACCTCTGAGGACACTGAGCACCTGGATCCAGATGCACCTGAAATCTACTGTGCCTGGAGTATTTTTCCCCCAATAAAAAGAGCCAACATAATTTCTTTTTTTGCTTAAGGCAATCTGAGCTGGATTTTAGTCATTTGCAACCAAGAATCCTAATTAATACATTTAATTCTACCTCTTGAAACCTCAGTGTACTAATCCATAAAAGAGGAGTGATAACTGTCAGTCACTGTGCCAAATACAGAGCAGTCAACAAACAAGGATATTTATTTTCTCTCTCAAAAGAGGCCCAGCACATAACCATGCATATAACAGACTCTCAAAACTTATGTAACTGCTATGGCTACATAACAGATGACTAAAATGTCCAGCGTATGGAAGAAGAAAAGAAAATAGTGGCCAAGGTCAAGTAGACGACCTCTTATTTGTAAAATAAGGTGCTGGAGGGACTCCCTAAGAGCATGCACACAAATAAAGCCCGACATAATAGTGAATGTTAGCTCTCATTCCCCTTCAGATTACAGAAAGAGAAATTACTAATACAAATAAAGGTATTTCTCTGTCCTCAGATTTAAATATATTGCTACAGATAGAAAATCTGGTACTGCTTTTGTTTCCAACTAATGAATCAAGTAGAGCAAAACAAGTACCAAAATGTGCGGCCTGAACCGTGATCCTCAGAAGCCAAATAATTCCGTGGTACTCTAGGAGAGTATATGCTGAACCCTGAGGTTAGTCCAGTCGTAGTTCTTCTAAATTAAATAATACTCAACACACAACACCATAATATTCAAAATGTCCAACATCTAATAAAAAATTAGCAAACATGCAAATAAACAGGAAAACATAATCCATAAAGAGTAGGGAAAAAAAGATTCAGAAATGATGCAGACGACAGAATCAGCAATAAGAATGTTAAAACAGCTCTTATAAATATACTTTGTATGTTCAAGGAAGAAAAGAAAAGCACAAACACAAGGAAAGAAAAAAAGATGTAAACAGTCTCAAACTTCTAGAGATGGAAACTGTATCTACCTTGAAAAAATACATTTGATAGAATTAACAGATTAGACAATATAGAAGAATAGTGAACTCAACGAAATCAGCGATAGAAGCTATCCAAATTGAAACACACAAAACATAAGACCCAAACAAACAATCAATGAGCTGTGAGACAACCTCAACTGGCAAAATTAGGTGTCACTGGAGTCCCTTCAGGAGAGGCGAGACAGGAGCAAGCAACAACATCCCTAAAAATTTCCCAAATTTGATAAAAATTATAAACCCATAGATCCAGTAAGTTCAACAAACCCAAGCTCAAGACTCACAAAGAAAACTACAAAGGGCACATCACCATAAAATCGGTAAAAACCAGTAATGAAGGGAATCTTAAAGGCAGCCAGAGAAGAAAAGAAACACCATATTCATGACACAAAATGACAGTAGACACTGGCGTCAGAAACAATGCCACTGAAAAGAAAGTGTAGTGATGTCTTTAAAGTACTGGAGAAAACAGAAAAAGCAAAAAACCACACTGTCAACGTAGAATTCTAAATCCATTAAAGCATCTTCCAAAAACCGAAAGCAAAATACTTTCTCAGACACACAAAGGCTGGTAAGTCTATCTCCAGCAGAGCTGCACTATCAAGAATGATGTTTACAATAAGAAACCTGATTTTTTAAATGTGTTTAAGATTTGAATAGGCACTTCACCAAAGACATACAAATAGTGACACATGAAAAGATGCTCAACATTATTAGCCATTAGAAACAAATTAAGATCACAACGCGATACCACTATATCCACACTAGAACAGCTAAAATTGAAAAGGCCATACCACATTTTGGTTAGGATGTGCAGCAACTAAACTCTCATACCTTGCTGGTGGAAATGCAAAATGGCAATTTCTTCTTCGTAAAAAAAAAAAAAAAAAAATTACACCTTCTATATACCCGCAATTCCACTCCTAGGTATGTAATCCCTCAAAACAAAAACCTATGTCCACAAAAACTGGTTTTTGGATGGGCAGCCACCATATGGTCATTTCAGCTATTGTAGATTTAGTGCTACAGTAATGATGCTACAGTTAAATTCTCCTTTCAGAGTACTCATGATTTCTTAGTTTATTGATGTGATACCTTCATTACCTTCATGCTTATTTACATTGTTTTTATTGAATTTTTGCCTTTTTTTAATATTAAGAGTGAATTACATAGAGGGCATTCGTGTAATAAAGTCTGAGTGTGGGACATACTTATGAATGTGCAGTACAGCAATACTACAGAATAATAAAGAGAACTGGCCATTATGCTGTATTCTAAGTAATATTTATCATTTAAATAATTGTGTCCAATTCAATGGGATGTGGTTGTGGTTTTCCATCCATATATATTAAGTTTGAGGCTCAGTAACCTCTAAATAAATTTGCCATGGAGATTAACAATTGTTTTTGACTTCCCAAAATTCATCCCACAAGCAATTTTTCACGAAAAAGTTACCCTCTTAAAGTAGAGAAATAATGTAAGAAGTTCCATTCTGTGTACTGACTTTATCATGTAAATCCCAAGTAGGACTTGTTCCACTGGACTATCTGTGGTTTGATACCTGACAATGAAGGCAGAAACCGTCCCACAGCTTAATCAGACAAAATTCAGCATTAGAGAGGGTGAGAGAGGGGAAGAGGTACTTACAGGGACTCCTCTCTATCCGAACTGTTTGAAGAGTGGAGGTCTTTCTGGACTTAGGTTGGGAGTTGATGAGCAACCTGTCCCATATACCTGAAAATACAGACACACAAACACCCTTAATTTACTACAGCATAAAAAAACAAAGGCCCATCAGTAAGCCTCTCACATGACCAGTCTTAAGACTTGACTGTCCACACTCCCCCAAAATTTTTTTTTTAAAGGAGAACTCCAAGCTCCATTACAACATTTTAATTCTTTATGTACAGCCAGCCACCTCTCCTTTCTTACACCTGTCTCATTCACCTCTATCACCAATGGCAGGTAATAAATGCACACCAATCTGCACTTTTCTGGATCAGAAATTCATTAGCAGACAAACGTGGGTCTGCAATGACAGAACGGAGGAAACAGTACAGAGCATAACAATGGTTAAGTGAAGCCAGAAATGGTTACTAGTTGTGTAACACTGGGCAACTTACCTGATCTTCAAGCATTTGTTTCTTCATTAGTAAAACATGCTTGCCTGGTATTTCCCCTTCCCTGAAGACGTTCAACCCAAGGAAAGCAGCCTTTTGGGGATTTTGTCACCCACTCTACCTTTCCAGCCTCATTTCTCACTACTCAAATCATCCCAACTCTCTATCCCATCAGAGTTCCAAGAGGGGAACGTACAAAACTCAAGGCTTTGCACACCCTATTTCTAATACCCGGAAAATCCCTTAACTCTCTGGTTAAAAAACAAATCCTGTTCACCTGCAAAGCAGAGCCGCAACAAACATCCATTGAATGCCTACTACTTAAGGCCTACTGGATTCGTGATCAGAGCACAGAGTCTGGAGCCAGACTACTTGAATTCAAGTCCCAGTTTTGCTACTTTCTAGCCACATGATCTCCAGAAGGTAAATTACCTGTATGATAAATCATGTCTCAGGTTCCTCAACTATAAAACAGAGATAACAGATTTTCTGCAAAGGGTTGTTGTGAGGATTAGATGAGTTAGTTCCTGGGGCATACATAGTAAGGACTACATAAGCTTTGGTTATCATTATTATACTTCCTTCGGAATCTCTGGGTTCTCACAAAACCTTTTCTTCAAGCTAGTATTTACTGACAACATGCCCAAGCCTTTTTACGCATTCTCCTCCTCACAAAAATTCTACAGGCATTACTACTATCACCATTTTCCAAATGCAAAAACTGAGGCTTAGGGAATGAAAATAACTCTAAGTCCCACCAGTTAATTACTAGTGGAGCTGGGATTCGAACTCATGCTTTTAAATTCTACCTATAGTGTCTGAAATGCTGTGTGGATTTCCTGGATGCATGTCTCCCTCTACAAGACAGCAGCACTAAGGGGTGGTCTGTGTGGGTGTGAAAGAGGTAGGGACTGTTAGCATAATATTACTCCGCTTCCCCCTATCAGCCAACTGCTCCGACCCAGGCAGCCAAACCAAAAGCCCTCCCTTCCCCAAAAGAATTCGAGAGCGTCCCAGCTTCCAGGGCAGGGTAGATGCCTGGCAGCGGCGCCTGGCAGGGTGGGCGCTCACTACCTTGCAGAATATAAGAACCACTAGCTGGGGAAACCATTCCGGGCCCGCAGACGGGTGCCCGCCCCAAAGCCCCCACCCCTGCCGCGGGCAGGGCACGCCGGAGCCCCGCAGCAGTCCCCGGGGCTCCCCTCGAGGGTACGGAGCCCGGGCAGGGAGCCACCGGCCGGCTCCCAGACTGCACCGGCCGCGCCTCCTCTGCCGCACGTGTGCGGCCCATGCCGCCGTCACCCTTCCGTCACCTCCGCGGCCGTCGCTTCCCGCCGTCAGCAGCTCCTTGGACACTGGGACTCCTGAGGAATCCCGGGTGGGCGACGAACAACTCGGGCTAGCCTGGGGCTTGCCATGGACCTCCATGCTTCCCTCAAGCCTGCACTCTCAGGCCCGGATGCAGGAAAAAGGCTCGGGTAAGGGGGCGGGGAGAGGGCCGCGATTGGAGGAAACTGCGGTGGGCGGAGTAAGGAGCGGAGAGAGAGGCGGGGCGAGCGTGGTGCAGCCTGGAGGCTGCGCGGGAGCAGGGGCCATACCTACTCCTGGGAAAAAGAAAGGTTCAGACACTGTCATAGGAAAAAAGAGCGGGCAAGGCTCGATTTCGCCAAATTCGGGCATAAAGAGCATAACATTAGGCTTCCCTCCTCTTTATCCTTTTTTATTAAATTTGTTTTTTTAATTGGTGAAAAAACACGTAACAAAATCTACCATCTTAACCATTTTTAATTGTACAATTCAGTGGTGGCAGACCTCTACATCATTTTCATCTTGCAAAACTGAAACCTTATACCCATTTACCCCTACTCCAGTCCCTTGGTAACCACCATTCTACTTTCTTCTTTGTTTCTTTTTGAAACAGCCTTGCTCTGTCGCCCAGGCTGGTGCCTCAACCTCCCAAGTAGCTAAGATTACAGGTGCACACTACCACGCCCGGCTAATTTTTGTATTTTTGTATAGAGACGGGTTTTCACCATGTTGGCCGGGCTGATCTTGATTTCCTGACCTCGGGAGATCCACCCACCTTGGCCTCCCAAAGTGCTGGGATTACAGGCGTGAGCCATCATGCCCAGCTACCATCGTTCTACTTTCTGTTACTATGAGCTTGACTACTTCAGATACATTATGTAGGTGGAATCATACAGTACTTGCCTTTTTGTTACTAATTTCACTTAAAATAATACCCTCAAGGTTTAGACATGTTGTAGCACATAACAGGATTCTCTTCTTTTTTAAGCCTGAATAATATGCCATTGTATGTATATACCACATTTTCTTACCATTGATCTCTCAACAGGCGTGCTGGTTGCTTCCACCTCGTGGTCATTGTGAACGCTGCTGCAATGAACATGGTTGTACAAATATCTCTTAGAGACCCTGCTTTTCAATGCTTTGGGATACATACCCAGACGTGGGATTACTGGATAATAGGGTAATTCTACTTTTTAGCTTTTTGTGAAGCCTCCGTATAGTTTTTCATAGTGGCTGCACCATTTTACATTCCCACAGTGCACAAGAGTTCCAATTTCTCCACATCCTTGTCAATATTTCCTTTTTCTGTTTGGTTGCTTCTTTCTTTTTGACAGTGAGCGTCCCAGTGAGTGTGAAGTGATATCTTGAAGTTTTGGTTTGCATTTCTCTAATGATTTAGTGATGCTGAACATCTTTTCATGGGCTTGTTGGCCATTTATATATCTTCTTTGGAGAAATGACTATTCAACCCCTTTACCCATTTTTTAATCTGGTTATTTGTGTTTTTGTTGTTGAGTTGTAGGAGTTATTTATATATTCTGGATATTAACCCTTTATCGGATATATGATTTACAAATATTTTCTCCCATTCTGTAGGTTGCCTTTTCACTCTATTGCTTCCTTTCCTGTTTGTTCTTTTAACAGTCTTTATTGACCACCTGCAGTATGCCCAGACCCCTCTTATATAGGATTCAAAGCAGAAGCAGCAGAAACCTTGGACCAATCTTTTCTGCTTATTTCTGACAGTGCAGAGGCTCCAGAATCAGCCTGGAGTGGATTAAATCCAGTGTCATATTATTCATTTAGTAGCTGTGACTTTGGGCAGATCACTCCCTGAGCGTCTGTCCTTCTCTGCAGAATCAGGATAATAATACTTCATGGGGATGTTATAAGGAATAAAAGAGGAAAAGGAGTAAAATGTATGTAATGGCACTGGTGATACAGAATGATTGGGCTCCCAGCTAAACCCCACTCTAAAGCATGGAACTGTGGCCCTAAGTGACAAGAGCTGACCCCATTTTTCACCCAAATGTTGCCTTTTTAGCCTGCCATTCCCATATCCTGTGCCCATAAAAGGACCAGCTGACAGAGCAATATGAATGGCTAAGTGTTGGGGATATAAGAAGAGACTACAGATAGCTGCGGCCAACTTCAGATGGTGCGACTTCAGGGAAAGATCACCTTCTTCCCCCACCATCCCCTTTCCTATTCCCCATTCCACTGAGAGCCACATCCATTGCCCAATAAAATCCTCCACATATACTACCCTTCAGTCCGTTCATGTGACCTGATTCTTTCTGGACAGCAGACAAGAACCCATGAGGGCAGGGGCTGGGACATTGCTCCAGAGCCCACACACAGCCTGCTCTCACCAGAGAGGAGTGACCGGTGAGTTCCAGCATTCGTATTTTCGCTCTGGGTCCTGCACTCACTTGCACGCTCCCTCTTGTGAGGAGTGGCAAGCAGCAGGCTAAGTGAAATGAGCCATTCCAGTTCCTGCCCATGAAGGGGGTCAAGGTCGAGGGAATAATACCATCTCACTGGTAGCAGCATTATTATGTTCATCATAATAAATTAACACTATATTATACGAAGTTACAAAAGCTAGGCCACAAAGAATTATGACAGAAATAACAGTAGGCACTGAGGAAGAAAACACTGATTAATGGGCCTGGTGCGGTGGCTCATTCCTGGAACCCCAGCACTTTGGGAGGCTGAGGCGGGCGGATCACGAGGTTAGGAGATCAAGACCATACTGGCTAACAGGGTGAAACCCCCTCTCTACTAAAAATACAAAAAATTAGCCAGGCGCGGTGGTGGGCGTCTGTAGTCCCAGCTACTCGGGAGGCTGAGGTAGGAGGATGGCATGAACCCAGGAGGTGGAGCTTGCAGTGAGCCGAGATCACGCCACTGCAGTCCAGCCTGGGCAACAGAGCGAGACTCCATCTCAGAAAAAAAAAAAAAAAAAACTGATTAATGCATTTTAAAAGTTATTTCACTATCTTCCTACTTCCAGTTAAAACCTATTAAATCTAGAGATCCTTTGCATTCCCAGCACTGAGCTTGTAATAGGTACACAGTTAATGATTAATCTGCGCTTGATGAATGAAAGAACAAAAAGAAGATGAACAAATGTATAATTGTTAATTAACTGTTTGATTGATTGACCACCTCAACAAACCTGGATTCTAGACACTGGAAATTTCCTCAAATCACTTTTGTGAATGGTTGGTTGAGATCTGAAGTACCCCACAGGTGCAGCGCCATACAAAATGAGTGGGGCATTTGTATTAGCCTGTTCTTGCATTGCTATAAGGAAATAGCCAAGACTGGGAAATGTATAAATAAAAGTGGTTTAATTGGCTCACCATTCTGCAGATTGTACAGGAAACATGATGCTAGCATCTGCTAAGCTTCTTGGTGGGGGCTTCAGGAAACCAACAATCATGGTAGAAGGCAAAGGGGGAGCAGGCACATCACATGGCCAGAGCAGGAGCAAGGAAGACTGAGCAAGGTGGCCAGGCGTGGTGGCTCACACCTGTAATCCCAGCACTTTGGGAGGCCAAGGTGGGTGGGTCACCTGAGTTCAGGAGTTCGAGACCAGCCTGGCCAACATGGTGAAACCCCCGTCTCTATGAAAAACACAAAAATTAGCCAGGCATGGTGGCAGGTGCCTGTAATCCCAGCTACTTGGGAGGCTGAAGCAGGAGGATCACTTGAGTCAGGGATGAAGAGGTTGCAGTGAGCCGAGATCATGCCACTGCACTCCAGGCTGGGCAACACAGTGAGACTTCATCTTAAAAAAAAAAAAAAGAGAGAGAGAGAGAGTGAGCAAGTTGCCACACTCAGTATCGTGAGGATGGTACGAAACCATTCATGAGAAATCCACCCCCATAACCCAATCACCTCTTACCAGGCCCCACCTCTAATACTGGGGATTACATTTCAACATAAGATTTGGGCAGGGACACACATCCAAACTATGTCAACACTTCTAGTTTGTAAGAATAGCTTAGAAATGAAGACATTCAGATCTTTCCAAGATAGTGTAGAAAATGCACTGGCAGAATTTAGTCTCCCTTCCAGAAAATTATGTTGTTAACCAAAAGAGCAGTTTTGTAAAATATGAAGGTAAATATAAAACATAGTTTCTCTACTTCTAATCTCTTTAAAAGATAATTGAGTGTTTAAAGCAAAAAAATATGTATCGTGGGGTTTATAACAAATATAGAAGCAAAAAGTATGGCAAGAATAGCACAGAAAATGGAGGTGGTAAATGGAAATAAATGTTGTAAGGATCTTATATTTTATGTGAAGTGTTTTTAGTAGGGTTTGAAAATAGATGGTGATAAGTTAAATTTTTATATTGTAAATACTAGAGCAACTACAAAAAAAATTAAAAAGACGGATATCTAATCAGCCAATAGTGAAGATAAAATGGAGCCATAGGCCGGGCGCAGTGGCTCACGCCTGTATACTAGCACTTTGGGAGGCCGAGGTGGGCGGATTATCTGAGCTCAGGAATTTGAGACCAGCCTGGGCAACATGGTGAAACCCTGTTTCTACTAAAAACATAAAAAATTAGCTGGGCCTGGTGGCATGCACCTGTAGTCCCAGCTACTTGGGAGGCTGAGGCAGGAGAATTGCTTGAACCTGGGAGGTAGAGGTTGCAGTGAGCCGAGATCATGCCACTGTACTCCAGCCTGGGCAGCAGAGTGAGACTCCGTTTCCAAAAAAAAAAATGGTGCCATAAAATATATTCAATTAATCCAAAACAAAGCAACATAAAAAATAAAGAGGAACAAAGAACATTTGGGACAAATAGAAAACAACGTCATAGTACAGGTAAGCTATACTCATTTCAGTAATGACATTAGATGTAAATTGGTGTCTTCCTCCATTTGGGCTGCTATAACAAAATGCCATAAACTGGGTAGCTTATAAATAAAAGAAATGTATTTCTCACAGTTCTAGAGGCTGGAAAGTGTAAGACCAAAGTACTAGGAGATTTGGTTTCTGGTGAGGGCTCACACTCTGATTCATAGAGGGCCCCTTCTTGCTGCATTCTCACATGGTAGAAGGGACAAGGCAGCTTTATAAGGGCATCGTCTCATTCATAAGGGTTCTACCTTCATGACCTAATCACCTCCTAAAGGTCCCACCTCTTACATCATCATCTTGGTGGTTAGGATTTTAACATATGAACTTTGAGAGGACACAAATATTCAGACCATAGCAATTGTTCTAAGACGTAAAGGCAAAAAAATTGACAGACTAGATAAAACAAAATCCAACTGTAGGCTCTCTGCAAGAAATTTGCTTTAACTGGAAAGATACGGTTAGGTTAAAAGTGAAGTGATTAAAAAAGATAAACTATGCAAATACTAAACAAAAATAAAGCTGAAGTAGCTATGTTGCTATCAGATAAAATAGATTTCAAAACAATATTACCAAGGATAAAAAGGGACTTTTCATAATCATAAAGAGATACATTTGTCATGATGATATAACAATAATTGTGTTTGCACCTAATAACAGAGCTTTATAAAATAAGAAGCAAAAACTAATAGAACTAAAAGGAGAAACAGACAAATATTATATTACTTTTGGAGATTTCAACACTCTCCTCTCAGAAATTGGTATAGAACAAGCAGACATAAAACCAATAAGTATAAAGAAGACTTACTATCAACCAACTTAACCTAATTGACATACAGACCCTGCAACAGCAGAATATACATTGTTTGAACTGTTCACAGCAATCAATGACATAGATCATATGCAAGGCCATAAAACAAGTCAAAAAACATGAAAATAACTGAAATAATACAGAGTTAACTGATCTCAACTAAACTAAGCTAGAAATCAATAACAAAAAGATATTTTGACAACCTCCAAATATTTGGAAATTAAACAATTCAGTTCTAAAATACTCATGAGTCAAATAAAAAATACAAGGGAAGTTATAAAATATTTTGAGCAAAATTAAAATGAAAACACAAAATATCAAAGTTTGTGTGATAAAGCAAAAGCAGTGCAACGAGGAAAATTTATAACATTAAATGCTTATATTTAAAAAGAAAGTCTCAAAAATTTATCTAAGCTTCAGCACTCGCTAGAAAGGAGCAAATTAAATTCAAAGCAAGTAGAAGGAAGAGAATAATAAAGAGTAGAGTAAAATAAGAAATAAACACAATAGAAAAATATATATTAAAAAAGCTGACTATTTGGAAAAAAATCTGTAAATTGATAAACTTGTATCCAGACTAATCAGGAAAAAAAAAAGAGAGGACACAAATTATCAGTAAAAAAAAAAATGAAAGAGGAATATTATTACAAATTTAGCACACATCAAAAGGATAAGAGAATATTCTGAAAAATTTTAGCAATAAGATTTTTAATTTAGATGACATGTATAAATTCTATGCAAGACACAAACTGCCACAACTCATTCAAGAAATATAGGTAACCTGAATAGCCCCATATCTTCTATTAAAAAGTTCACATTTGAAAATCTTCTCATAAAGAAAACATCAGCCACAACACTGATATGTTAAAGGAAACTTTTAGGAAAGAAATAATAGAGGTTCTACATAAACTCATCCAGAGAATAAAAGAAATGATTACACTTCTCAGCTCATTTTATGAGGTGAGCTTGATATTAAAATCAGACAAAGACATTACGGGAAAACTATAGACCAATATTCCTTATCATAGATGCAAAAATTCTTAACAAAATTTGAGTAAGTAAATTTCTTTATGTATAAAAAAGATAATATATTGTTACCAAGTATAATTATCCAATAAATGGAAGGTTGTTTTAACTTTAGAAAATCTATCAGTATGATTTATCCTAATAGCAGACTGAGGCGAAAAAAACTATTTCACCATCTCAGTAGAAGCAAAAAAATCGTTTGACAAAATTCAATACCTATTCATGATAAAAAGCTCTTGGCAAACTAGTAGTAGAGGAGAATTTCCATAACCCAGTAAAGGACATCTATGAGAAATCAACAGTTAACATCATAAATATTTTTCCTCTAATTTTGAGAACAAGGCAAAGAGGTTCACTCTCACCACTTCTACTTAGCAATTAACTAGAGGTCTTTACTGCTGCAATAAGGCAAGAAAAAGAATAAAAGGCATAAAGATTGGAAAGAAGGGATTATAACTGTTTTTATTCACAAATGAGATGATCATCTATATAGAAAATCCTAAGTTTTATCAGTTTTATTGATTTTTTCCAAAGATCCAGCTACAAAAAATATTAGAATTAATAGATAAATATGGGAAGGTAGCATGATATGAAGTCAATATGCAGAATCAACCATTTTTCTATATGCTAACAACAAGCAATGGGAAATTAAAATAACTTTATTCACAATTTAAACACAAAATATATAGGGATAGAAATATGAAAATATGTGAAAGATGATTACAGTGAAAACTATAAGAGCTTCGTTAAAGAAATTAAAGAACAGCTAAATAGAGAAGTATACCATGTTAATAGGTCAGAAAACTCATTACTGTTATGATGTCAATTCTCCTCAAATGAATACATAGGCCCAATGCAGTCTAGTCAAAATCTCAGCAAGCTGTTTTGTAAAAATTGAGAAACTGGATTTAAAATTTATATGAAAACGAAAAGAACTTTCATTTATATGAAAATGAAAAGGGAAAACATTTCTGAAAGAGAAGAATAAAGTTTTAGGACATAACACTGTCTGGTTTGAGAACATATTATAAAGATAACGAGTCAAAACAGAGTGGTATTGGTGTAAAGACAGACTATTAGATTAGTGGAACAGCATAGAAATCCAAGAAATAGGTCCACACATATATAGTTAATTGATTTTCGACATAGGTATCAAGGTAATATAATTGGGAAAAGGTACTCTTTTTAATAAATGGTCTTGGAATAATTGGATCCATATGCAAAATAATGAATCTTGATTCTTACCTCACACCACAAATGTAATTTAAATCTAAATGAATCAGAAAGGCAAACTTGACCTAAAAGTATAAAACTTCTAGAAAAAAAGAGAAAATACTTGTAACCTTCATTTAGGCAGAGCTTTCTTAGATAAAACATGCTATTATCCTTTCAAAATTCATAGGTTGAAATCCAAGGTGATGGTACTAAGAGATGGGGCCTTTAGAGGTGATTAGGTCATGAGGACAGAGCTCTCATGGATGAGATTATTGTCCTTATAAAAGAAGCCCCAGAGAGCAATCTTGCCCCTTCCACCAAGTGAGGATACAGCAAGAAGGGGCCATCTATGAACCTGAGAGCAAGCTCTTCCTCACCAGACACCAAATCTCCCAGTATCTTGATCTTGAACTTCCCAGCTTCCAGAAACGTTAAGAAACAAATTTCTATTTTTTTGGTCATCGGCAAAGTCTGAGTCCTGTCCTCTCGCCTGCCTCCCCAGACACCATGAGCTTCACCACTCGCTCCACCTTCTCCACCAACTACCGGTCCCTGGGCTCTGTCCAGACGCCCAGCTATGGCGCCTGGCCGGTCAGCAGTGTGGCCAGCGTCTATGCAGGCAGCAGGGGCTCTCGTTCCCGGATCTCTGTGTCCTGCTTCACCAGCTTCCGGGTTGCATGGGGTCCGGGGGCCTGGCCGCGGGGATGGCTGGGGGTCTGGCAGGAATGGGAGGCATCCAGAATGAGAAGGAGACCATGCAAAGCCTGAACGACTGCCTGGCCTCCTACCTGGACAGAGTGAGGAGCCTGGAGACCAAGAACCAGAAGCTGGAGAGCAAAATCCGGGAGCACCTGGAGAAGAAGAGACCCCATGTCAGAGACTGGAGCCATTACTTCAAGATCATCGATGACCTGAGGGCTCAGATCTTTGCAAACACTGTGGACAATGCCTGCATCGTTCTGCAGATCGACAATGTCTGTCTTGCTGCTGATGACTTTAGGGTCAAGTATGAGACAGAGCTGGCCATGGCCCATGACATCCATGGGCTCCGCAAGGTCATTGTTGACACCAATGTCACTCGGCTGCAGCTGGAGACAGAGATTGAGGCTCTCAAGGAGGAGCTGCTCTTCATAAAGAAGAACCACAAAGAGGAAGTAAAAGGCCTACAAGCCCAGATTGCCAGCTGTGGGTTGACCATGGAGGTAGATGCCCTTAAATCTCAGTACCTCGCCAAGATCATGGCAGACATCTGGGCCCAATATGACGAGCTGGCTCGGAAGAACCAAGAGGAGCTGGACAAATACTGGTCTCAGAAGAATGAGGAAATCGCCAAAGTGGTCACCACGCAGTCCGCCGAGGTTGGAGCTGCTGAGATGACGCTCACAGAGCTGAGATGTACAGTCCAGTCCTTGGAGGTTGACCTGGACTCCATGAGAAGTCTGAAGGCCAGCTTGGAGGACCGCCTGAGGGAGGTGGAGGCCCGCCACGCCCTGCAGATGGAGCAGCTCAACGGGATCCTGTTGCACCTGGAGTCAGAGCTGGCACAGACCCTGGCAGAGGGACAGTGCCAGGCCCAGGAGTACGAGGCCCTGCTGAACATCAAGGTCAAGTTGGAGGCTGAGATCACCACCTACCGCCGCCTGCTGGAAGATGGCGAGGAGTTCAATCTTGGTGATGCCCTGGACAGCAGCAACTCCATGCAAATCATCCAAAAGACCACCACCGCCGGATAGTGGGTGGCAAAGTGCTGTCTGAGACAAAGGACACCAAAGTTCTGAGGCAGTAATCCAGCAGAAGCAGGGTACCCTTTGGGGAGCAGGAGGAAAATAAAAAGTTCCGAGGTCAAAAAAAGATGAAATTTCTATTTTTTATAGTCCATCCAGTTTATGTAATTTGTTACAGCAGCCTGAATGGAATAAGACAAGACATAAAAGTTATAATCATACAAGAAAAATGAATAAATTTTCTCCAACAAAATTAAAATCTTTTGCTCTTGAAAGATGCTACTCTAAATGAAAAGGTAAGCCAAGACAGGGAGAATATATTTCTAAAACCTACATCTAATGAAATACAGGCATGCACTGCACAGTAACATTTCAGTCAACAGTGGACCATATATTCAAAGGTGTTTTCATATGATTATAACACCATTTTTTACTGTACCTTCTGTATGTTTAGATATGTTTAGATACACAAATACCATTGTGTTACAGTTGCCTGCAGTATTCAGTACAGTAACATGCTGCACATGCTCCTAGGTTTGTAGCCTAGGAGCAATAGGCTACACGGTATAGCCTAGGTGTGTAGTAGGCTATAGCATCTAGGTTTATGCAAGTATGCTCTATGATGTTCACATGATAAAATCAACTAATGGCACAGTTCTCAGAATGTATCCACATTGTTAAATGATGCATGACTGTACTTGTATCTGAAAAATATAAACACTATTACAATTCAATATTAAGAAGGCAAATGATCCAATAAAAGTGGGCAAAAAAGCTCAATAGATACTTCATCAAAGAAGGGATACAAATGTAAAACAAATAGAAAGAGGTGTAACATCATTGGTCATTATAAAAATGCAAATTAAAGCTACAGTGAAAAAACACTACTATTTCTATTAGAATGGCTAAAACTAAAAAGATTAGAAATACCTTGTTGGTTAGGATGTGGGGCAATTCAGTGGTTTTCAGCTGTGAGTCATTTTGCCCCAAAGGACATTTGATAATTCCTGGAGACATTGTTGAGCATCACAATCAGCAGGGAGCTACTGGCATCTAATGCATAGAGGTCAGGGAGCTATACATTCTACAAAGCAAAGGACAGCTTCCAGAACAAAGAATTATCTGGGTCAAAATGTCAATAGTGCAAAGGTTAAGAAACCTTGAATAAACATACGTGTGCACGTGTCTTTATAGCAGCATGATTTATAATCCTTTGGGTATATACCCAGTAATGGGATGGCTTCGTCAAATGGTATTTCTAGTTCTAGATTCCTGAGGAATCACCACACTGTCTTCCACAATGAAAACACTTGGACACAGGAAGGGGAACATCACACACTGGGGCCTGTTGTGGGGTGGGGGGAGGGGGGAGGGATAGCATTAGGGGATATACCTAATGTAAATGATGAGTTAATGGGTGCAGCACACCAACATGGCACATGTATACATATGTAACAAACCTGCACGTTGTGCACATGTACCCTAGAACTTAAAGTATTACATATATATATATAAAGAAACCTTGAAACAACTGGGAACTCTCATACATTGTGGGAGGGAAAATGAAATAGTATAACCATGTGGGAAAATAGGTTAGCAGTTTCTTATAAATGTACGTGTACCCTATGACACAGAAATTCCATTCCTAGGTATTTGTCATATGGCAGACAGTCTCCAGCATAGCCTCCAGGGATCCCATCTCCTGGTATTTATGTCCTTATGTAATCTCCTCCTCTTGAGTATGGACTAAATATAGTGAATTGCTCCTAATGAATAAAATACAGTAAAAATAATGGGGTGTTACATCTGAAATTAGACTACAAAGAGACTGTGACTTCTGTTTTTCTGCTTTCTGTCACTCTGAGAGAAGCCAACTGATGTGTTGTGAGTTACCCTGTATGAGTTCCACATGGCAAGGAACTGAGATTGGCCTCCAGTTAATACCCAAGGCGGAACTGAGACTTTCAGTTCAATGCCCACAAGGAACTGAATCCTGTCAGTTCCTTGTATGAGTTTCTTGCGTAAGAGAGCTTGGAGGCAGGTCCTTACCTGGCGAAGCCATTTTCCTTTTTTTAAATTTTTTTTCTCTTGAGACAGAGTCTCACTCTGTCATCCAGGCGGAGTGCAGTGGCATGATTTCGGCTCACTGCAACCTCCCGCCTCCCAGGCTCAAGCGATCCTCCCAGCTCAGCCTCCCCAGTAGTTGGGACTACAGGCACATGCCAACTATGCCTGGCTAATTTTTTAATTTTTTGTGGAAGTGGAGTCTCACATTGCTGCCCAGGCTGGTCTCAAACTCCTGGGCTCAAGCGATCCTCCTGCCTCTGCCTCCCAAAGTGTGGGACTACAGGTGTGAGCCACCATGCCAAACCTGGTTGAGCCTTTTGATGAAACTACAGTTCTACCAACAGCTTAACTGCAACCTCTTGAAAGACCTTGAACCAGAGTCACCCAGTTACAGTGGTGAGCATTTTACAGCAGAATTGAGGCTAAACAATGGGAATAAGTTTGAAAGAATAGTGTTTAATTGGCCGGGCACGGTGGCTCATGCCTGTAATCCCAGCACTTTGGGAGGGCAAGGCGGGTGGATCACCTGAGGTCAGGAGTTCAAGACCAGCCTGGCCAAAATGGTGAAACCCCATCTCTACTAAAAATATAAAAACTAGCCAGGTGTGGTGGTGGGTGCCTGTAATTCCAGATACTTGGGAGGCTGAGGCAGGAGAATTGCTGGAACCCAGGAGACGGAGCTTGCAGTGAGCCGACACGGTGCCACTGCTCAGTGACAGAGTGAGACTCTATCTCAAAAAAAAAAAGTAATTTTTGTAGGTATTGATACTGTAGATATAATATAAAAATCAAAAATGGGGAGAAGGCTGAAACTATCTGAGAAGAAAAAAATATTGCTTTTAAAAAATGAAATAAAAAGTATGTTACATTAGGTGTTCGGGACAAGGGGAGACAGAAAAGAGGAGGTTACTAGCTAATTTTAATACCATTGATAGTAGGAAGATAAAGGACAATATCAAAATAAGAGTAGTCTGAATAGTATCATATAAAGTTATTAGAACAAAATACAAATCTTCCTAAATACTAAAATAAACAGAAGCAGAAAAAGCAGAGCAAATAAAACAGACTTCATAGGAAAGACTTCATATGATTTATAAAGACAAAACTGAGATGAAGCATATCGATTGTATTACTACATGCAAATAGGCTTAACTCATTTATAAGAGAAAAAGAATTTTCAGATTGGATAAGTAGTCAAAATTCAATTCTATGCTGGATAGAAATGACTTGCCTAGGCTGGGCACGGTGACTCACACCTGTAATCCCAGCACTTTTGGAAGGCAAGGTGGGCGGATCACCTGAGGTCAGGAGCTCAAGACCAGCCTGGCCAACATGGCGAAACCCCATCTCTACTAAAAATACAAGAAAAAAAAATTGCTGGGCATGGTGGTGTGCGTCAATAATCCCCAGCTACCCAGGAGGCTGAGGCAGTAGAATTGCTTGAATCCGGGAGGCAGAAGTTTTAGTGAGCCCAGATCGCACCATTATACTCCAGTCTGGGCGACAAGAGCAAAACTCTCATCTAAAATAAAAGATAAAATAGTAAAAATAAGAGGATGATTACATATAAACCAGGCATATGCAAGTAAAAACAAAGTGGAGTACAATTTTGTTATTAGACAAGCAAAAATTCAAAAAGAGACAAAAAGACACATTATGATGCTAAATGACACGATCTAAACAAGAAAACCATCATTCATATTCGTGTGCCTAATAACACAGCAACAACCATTAAAAAGCAGAAAGTAAAAGGAATAAAAAGAGACATAAGCAAAAACTCTAATAATTGGAAGTTTAATACCATTTCTCAGAAAAGAATAGACCCAGTTAGACAAAAAAATTAGTATGGATTTAGAGGAGCTAAATAAAATCATTGATAAAGTAGATCTAGTAAATATATATTGAACACTGAACCCTGATAATAGAGATTAAACTTTCTTCTGAAGTCATATGGAATATTCACAAAATTGAAATATCATAGGCCACAAAGAAAATCTCAATGAATTCCAAAAATACAAATGATATAAGTTATATTCTGTGACCACAATTAAATATAATTTTAAAATAGTGACATTTTTAATAAAAGTCTCTTCTACCTAAAACTGTAAAAACGTATTTCTAAGCAATCTTTGAATCGAAAAGAAATAGTAAAAAAAAAAACTGCAAAAAAAGCTAATTTTACTATTATTATTTTTGAGACAGGGTCTCATTCTGTCTCCAGGGCTGGGGTGCAGTGGCATGATCTTGGCACAATGCTAATAAGAATCTCATCGGGTATTTTTTCCCTTTGAGTGAGAAAATGGATTATAAAGTTTGTATAAAAAGATAAGACAATAGCCATAAGACAGGCTCTGAACAAGAAGAGCAATGCAGGGGGAAGGGAGCTGCTTCTGGTACAGGAAAATGATATGAAAAAAAGATAAACTGTTAAACATTTTAAGATTTTAAAAAGAATATAAATATAAGAAATTTGTTGGTTGATTTGCATGTATGTTACAGTCATTACTATGAGCAAGCTCTAATCATATGAAACTGAACCTGGACCTTATTGCTGATTGGCTGTTACAATGAATTGAATCATCTTAATTTTTAGTAGTATTATTGGTATGGTTATTTAAAAACTGCTATATAGATATTCTTAGATAAAGCAAATAAGTAATTATACTAATATTTGGATCTCAGATTTTGTTTTGGGTTTTGTTTGCTTTTTGAGATGGGGTCTCACTCTGTTGCCCAGGCTGAAGTGCAGTGGCACGATCTTGGCTCACTGCAACCTCCACTTCCCCAACTCAAGCAATCCTCCCAAGTAGCTGGGATTACAGGCATGTGCCACCACTCCTAATATTTTTTGTATTTTTGGTAGAGACAGGGTTTCACCATGTTGCCCAGGCTGGTCTTGAACTCCTGAGCTCAAGCAATCCATTTGCCTAGGCCTCCCAAAGTGCTGGCATTACAGACATGAGCCACCGCTCCTCGCCAGATCTCAGATTTTTTGTACAAGAAAAAAAAAAATCAGTAACCGACCCACTCCTGTAATCTTAAATTTGAACTGGCAATATGTGTATAAATTCCTGGGTTTCGTTTCGAAAAAAAAATTGAAACTTTTTTCAGGAAATTGAGGGAAATGAGGTAAAATAAGATTGGCATTTAAAAGTTAAAATGTCAAAGTAACAAACTTGAGTCATAGGCCCAAACTAGCTGAGACAAGGGAAGTGGAATTTTCTGAATCAGGTCCCACTCCTGCAGCTGGCCGGAGGACGGGACCAATCCCACCCAGAAGGCAGAGCTGTAGCCTTAGGGGAGGATGCAAGGAAATCAGGGAGGCACCCACAGGTCTACTACAGACAATAATATTTGCAATGTGTAATTCTGGGGATAATTTTGAGGTTTTTCTAAAAGGTCATTTTTCATCTTTCAGCTTTAGTTTTTATCTTCAGGAGACTATCCAAACTGAGTATTTAGGCTGGTAAGTTTTCAAATTGCTATTACCTGGCCCTTAGGAACAATTATGTATTTAATTTAATTACCTAATTTTGCCAATTAAAACTATTTTATCTCTAGAGACATGTATATTAATGCTGAAAGTTATGGTGTAATTATAGTGCAAATCATTTATTTTGGTTAGCTCTTAACCTATTTTGATCGTATGGATAAAATAAAACATTCGCGTCAAAGGAATGCTTTGATTTCTAGCAACATAATATTTCCACTGGTGGAGAAGCAGGATTTTATTTCTAGTAGACTACTATTCTGAAGAGTAGCCATCTTAAACTGGACTTAGCTTCATTCTCTGCCTCATGTGCTGGAATTTTTAAATTAGTTTTTTAAGTGTTGAATTTTGAACATAGCGTAGGGCATCATTTCTTCCTCAAAATTTCACCCATGGCATGGCATTAAAAACTGGTGTTCAATTCTGCTAAATATCAATGAATCAGAAATGACAACTTAGTAACAAAGGGTGAAAATGTGCACAGGCAGGTGGGTGGGCAGTGTCTTTTTGAGAGTCTTGCTCTGTTGCCCAGGCTGCTGGAGTGCAATGGTGTGATTACGGCTCACTGCAGCCTTGAACTCCTAGGTTCAAGCAGTCCTCCCGCCTCAGCCTCCTGGGTGGCTGGGACCATGCCTGGCTCATTTTAAAAAATTTTTTTTTTGTAGAGATGAGGTCTCACTATGTTGCCCAGACTGGTCATGAACTCCTGGCCTCTACAGATCCTCTTGCCTCGGCTTCCCAAAGTGCTGGGTTTACAGACCTGAGCAACAGCATCCGGTCAGGGGGAATGTCTTACTCTGTTCAAGCTGCTGTAACAAAATACCTTGGACTGGGTAATTTGTAAACAATAGAAATGTATTCCTCACAGTGATGGAGGCTAGGAAGGTGCCAGCAGTTAATGTCTGGCAAGGGCTCACTCTCTGCTTCAAAGACGGTGCCTTTTTTCTGAGACTTCACATGGCAGAAGGGGTGAACAAGCTCCCTTAGGCCTCTTACATAAGGACACTAATCCCATTCTTGAGGACAGAGCCCTCATGGCCTAATCACCTCCCAAAGGCCTCATCTCTTAATACTATCACCTTGGGGGTTAGGTATCAATATATGAATTTGAGGTGGGGGGACACAAAGATTCAGATTTATAGCAGGGGAGAACAATTTCCTATAATTCATTGTTTTTTGATTTACAGTATTTGTTCCATTTTAATCAATTTTAGTTATTTTTATTCCCGTGTAGTTCTTCTCCAGGATCTTGTTCTAGCAAAACAAAGTATATCGGGCTAGGTCACTAGCATTTCCTCAAAACTATTTAGGAGACATAGGAATAATTAGGCCGATGTCTATGCATTCTGATGATTTGTTTTATGACAGGTGTACAATCTGATAGAAACTATCAGAAGAGAGACTACATAGAAGAATTAATAATGGGAGAGGACTGCAAGGAAACTTTCTTTTTTACATCAGTAAACTGTGTACAGTTTGTACTGTTCCTTTTTCCTCATCCTACACTACCTGTTTTTTATCTATTTCATGTTAAGAACATTTTGCAAGTTTACATATTCTGATTACAAACCGTTACAGGGCCCCTAGTTGCTCTCTGGGACAGAGAGGTCTCAATTATTTCAAAATGAATACTTTCATATAGTCACAACAGCTGTCTTTCCCTTTGAAGCTGCCCAAACACACCACCTACACACTGCCTATCAGTTCCTGATTTATTTAGCCAAGAATACGGGGAATATGGGAAAAAGGGGTGGCTACAGAGAACAGGAACAGAAAGGGCATATCTTTGTAGGGCTTTTACCTCTTCGCATTGGCTTTTACCTTTGTAGGGCTTTTACCTCTCTGCCCTGCCAAAGTAGCTTGCTATGTGCCTGTCCCACTTTTTTTTTTTTTAATTTTTTTTTTTTAGAGATGGAGTCTTGCTCTGTTGCTCAGGCTGGTGCAGTGACACGATGATAGCTCACAGTAACCTCAAACTTCTCAGTAGCTGGCACTACAGGTACCCTATTTTGTACCTTTTTATTTTGATATAATTTCAAATTTACAAACAAGTTGCAACAGTAGTATAACTCCTGTATACCTTTTACATAGATTAAAACATGGGTACATTGTGCTCCATTTTTTTTTTTTTTTTTGCTTTATCACATCTCGTTCTTTCTATCTCTTTCTTCCTACTCCCAAACTTAAAAAAAAAAAAAATTCAAGGGCAAGTTGTAGACTGTATGCCTATTTATCCCTAAATACTTCAGTGTATAAATTCTAAGTACAACAATATTCTCATATACCTAGAGAACAATGATCAAAAGCAGAACATTTAACATAGAGTACTACTATGGAATCTAGTGTGTGTTTCCAAATTTCAATTGTCTCAATAACGTCATGTACAGCTTCATTTTTTTTCCAAGTACAGGATCCAACATAAGATCGTGCATTGCACCCAGTCTTCTCTCATCAATCTGTGACAGTGCCTCAGTCATTTTTGTCTTTTGGGGCTTTGACATTTTTTAAGAGGATAGGCTACAGAATTTTTAGAATGTCCCTTAGTTTAGGTCTGTCTGCTGTTTCCTCAGGATTAGATTCAGATTATACTTTTTTGCCAAGAACACCACAGAAGTGATACTGGGTCTTTCTCACTGTATCATACCAGGAGGCCCATGATGTAGATTTGTCTCATTACTGGTGATGTTAACTTTAATCACATGGGTAGGGGTGATTACTATTAATCACACCTGAACTTGAAGGGTGACCCTTACTGGTGATGTTAACTTTAATCACATGGGAAAGGGTGATTGTTACAAATCACCCTTGAAAATAGTAAGGAATGGCCAGGCGCGGTGGCTCACACCTGTAATCCCAGCACTTTCGGAGGCCGGGGCGGGTGGATCATGATGTCAGGAGTTCGAGACCAGCCTGACCAACGTGGTGAAACCCCGCCTCTACTAAAAATACAAAAAAAAATTAGCTGGGTGTGGCGGCGCGCGCCTGTAATCCCAGGTACTCAGAAGGGCTGAGGCAGGAGAACTGCTTCAACCCGGGAGGTGGAGGTTGCAGTGAGCCGAGATCGCACCACTGCACTCCAGCCTGGGCGACAGAGCAAGACTCCATCTCAAAAA
Source organism: Pan troglodytes (assembly GCF_028858775.2). Classification (NCBI taxonomy): domain Eukaryota; kingdom Metazoa; phylum Chordata; class Mammalia; order Primates; family Hominidae; genus Pan; species Pan troglodytes. Next base: position 111,780,975 of record NC_072408.2, on the reverse strand, counting down.
AAAAAAAAAAAAAAAAAAAGAAAGAAAGTAGTAATACTTTCCTCTTTGTAATTAACAAGTATTTGTGGGGATATATGTCAACATCCTGTCCCTTACCAAACTTTCACTCCTGAATTTTTCTGTCTACTAATGATTTTCTAATGCTTTTATTTGTTCTTTATGTATTAGTTGATATTCTACTGTGAGGCAGAGCTTTCTGTTCTCCCATTTACTTATTTATTTATATCAGTTTTGACACATGTATCTTTATTTAACGAGCTTTAGTCCATTACTATTACATTTGATATAACAGTAATTTTATTATACTTGATACTAAAATTGTCCAAGTAGAACTTGTTCACTATGCAAATATCTCCTTTTTATATATGTCCATCATTCTTTCTTTTTGTTTTTCTTTTTTGAGACGGAGTCTTGCTCTCTCACCCAGGCTGGAGTGCAGTGGCACAATCTTGGCTCACTGCAACCTCCGCCTCCCGGGTTCAAGTGATTCTCCTGACTCAGCCTCCTGGGTAGCTGGGATTACAGGCACACCACCATCTTGCCCAGCTAATTTTTGTATTTTTAGTAGAGCTGGGGTTTCTCTATGTTGGCCAGACTGGTCTTGAATTCCTGACCTCAAGTGATCCGCCCTCCTCGGCCTCCCAAAGTGCTGGGATTACAGGCCTGAGCCACTGCACCTGGCCAATGTCCATCATTCTTTAAGCACTTCCTTAATTTCTGGTGCAATCCATTATTTCAAGCTCCTTTTGTACTTTTCTATTATACTCCAGCCCTGGAACTAGCCTTTTCCCCAAGAAACACTGGTTCCTTTTCAAGTGGAGAATGGTATGTAGAAAGATACATCTGGAAGCGAAATGTGCACCTGCTACCAATATGTCCTAGCTTTTAGGTCCTCTTATTGCAGAGGGCAAGGAGGCAGACAGATACACACATGCACACACACACACACTCATCTCCTCATAGATCTATATTTCTGTATCTATTTATGCATATTTTAAAACTTAAACGATGAGAAACCTGCAGTGGTATGCCAGTTTGAATCAGCTCATAGGGCTGATTACTAAAGATTTGTAATTTTGTGAGCTGGTTTTGAAATCAGCTATGGGGCTATTTACAACAGAGCAATTAGCAAATGCTACAAATCAAGGTGTGTGTATGTGTGTGTGTTTTTTTTTCTTTTCCCCCAGAGAGCCAGTTTAGCAGCACGCCACTGGAAACCTTACTTTCATTCCGCGTACTCAGAAACTAGTTTCAGACCTGCTCACACATAGCACTATGGAAAGCAAATCTAGAGATCAAGATTTGTTTACAGTTCTCTTTTTTATAGGTATAATTTACATACAGTGAATTGCACAAATCTTACATGTAAAATTTGATGAGTTTTGATAAATCCATGTGCACATTTAACCCACATGCCTCTAAAGATACAGAAAATTTCCAATACCCAGAAAGTTCCCTCATGTGCCTTTCTAGTCAATTTCCTCCCACCTAAAGGCAATCACCTTTCTTTTTCTTCTCTTTCTCCTTCCCCTTGCCCCTCCCCACTCCCTTCTCCTGGTCTCTTTTTTCTCTTCTTCTTTCCTCTTTCTTCTTCTTTTTTTTTTTTTTTAAACCACAGCTGAGTTTTGCCTTCTCTAAAAACTTAATGAAATCACACAGTGTGGTTGGCATAATAATGCTCCCTACAATCCCCAAATAAGTACCTGTCCTGATTCCTGGAACCTGTTATGTTACAGGGCAAGAGGGAATTAAGGTTACAGATGAAATTAAGTTTGATAATGGCTTTAAAATAAAGATTCCTGGATTATCTGGGTGGGTCCAATATAATCACAAGGGCCCTTAAAAGTGGAAGAGGGAGGCAGGAAAAGAGAGGCAGAGAAAGATGTGAGGATGGAAGAAGGCTCAGAAATGCTACTAGGCTGGTGCAAAAGTAATTGCGGCTTTTGCCTTTGAAAGTAATGGCATAAACCGCCATTACTTTTGCACCAACCTAATACATTGCTGTCTTTGAAGAGGTATAAAAGGGGCCACAAGCCAAGGAATGTGAGTGGCCTCTAGAAGCTGGAATAAAGCTCTCCCTTAGAACCTCTACAAGGAATGCAGCCCTGCTGACACCTTGATTCTAGTGCAATGAGACATGTATTAGAACTTCTACCCTACCAAGCTGTAAGATAACAAATTCGTGTTACTTTAAGCTACTAAGTTTGTGATAATTTGGTACAGAAGCCTAGTATTTTTTTTTTCTATCAGGGCCTTCTCTCTTTCAGAATAATGTTAGTGAGATTCACAATTTTGTTAAGCATATCCCTAATTTGTTTCATTTTATTACTGAATAGTATTGCATTGGATGAATACACCCAAGTTAGTTTTTTCATTCTCCTGTTGATGAGCTTTTGAATTCTTTCCAGTTTTGTACTACTATGATAAAGCTGCTATCGGCAGTCTTATGCAAGTCTTCTTGTGGATAGATGAGCCTCCATTTAACGGAATGGTAACAGATAATTGAGTTTCCATAGTCCTTAAACCAAACAGTGTAGGGAAGGGCACACCCTCATCCCCCAGAAGAGCAGTCAATGCCTATATGTTCCTGAAAAATATCTTAGCCTTCAACATCCCAGTGTTGTGGAAATCCTGTCTCCTGGCAAAAACCTAACAAAATCAGGTTAAGAAAGCCAAGATACTGTAATGTACAATTAAGATTTTAAAATAAATTAATAATTCTGCTAGAACCAGAATAGAAAATCAAAATGCCAGTAGCATCACCACTAATAGTAAAGAGAGATAAATTTAAATGTATCCATTCATTGATTGCAGGGGGAAAGTTATTGAGCATTCACTTAGGGCTAACAACATCATGCTAGCCGAGATATAAAGAAGCTGTTGATAACCTAGTAGAGAAATGGACAGATAAGCAAACCTTTATGATTTGGTATTTTTAAGAGTTGATCATATTATTCAATGGCTGTTATGGAAACAAAGAGGACTGAGACCCTTAAATCCACCTGGTGGGTGTGGATCCGGGAAGATTTCTGGGAGAATAGAATGTCCTAGTTAAAGAGAACAGCAAGTCTAAAGTCTGGAGGCAGGAACTCGTGGGCATGGTTGAGGAACAACAGGGACCCAGTGAGCATTCAAGGACAGTGGACTTCTGCCTTCTCAGAGATACATTGTAAAGACAGCAGAAATAGAAATCCCTTGAAGCACTGTTGACAGCTGTTTTGAAACCTCATTTCTTGTCTTCTTAGTTTAAAAGAATTTAAACAGGAGACACATGGCATAGAGTAATTTCTTGCAAAAGAAAAAGAATATTTTGAAAGTTACATGCAGAATAGACAGCACATCCCGAGAGAGAGAATTCAGGGTGGGCTGCTTGTAGGGGTGGGGCAGCGTTGATTATTGCTGGAGAAACTCCCAGTCTTACATGGCTATTCATAAGGAGGTTGGAAGAAGTGTTACTAGTAAGCATGTTCTGGGTGGTCTTCTGGGTGCACATGCACAGTAGCTGTACGTGCTTGTTCATATGTCGCATGTCTCATTAGCATCTTAAATCTCCACCCAGGGGTTTTTTACTATTATACTGAGCAAAGGGTCAGTTTGAAGACAGGTAAAATCAAAATGTGCATGCTCTTTAGAAGGCAAAGTCCCTACTGAAGATAGCTTTGCTTGAATGAACTCAATTCCAATGCGAATACTGAGGCTTACTGTGTTGGCTGTACGGTCACCATGGTTGCTGCGTTCCGAGAACATGGTCGTTTCCTTGACTACCTATCCTGCCTCACCATGTACTTGTGGAGAAAAACTCTCAGCAGGGACCAATCAATAAGGTGCTCTGAGAGAGTACAAACATTGCACTGAAGTCCTTTCAATTACTAAAAATTGCCCCTCTTTTTTTTCTGTACAAGCAGCTCCCTCTTCCTGGAATACTCTTTCCTTCTTTTCTTATCCCTAGTCCTAAAATTTCTCTTAGCACGTGTCTTAGTTTGTTTTAAGTTGCTGTAACAGATTATCACAGACTGGGTAATTTATAACAAACAGAAATTTATTTGGCTCACAGTTCTGGAGGCTGGAAAGTCTGAGATTGAGGGGCTGTATCTGGCGATGGCCTTCCTGGTGCTTCATAAAATGGCAGAAGGCATCGCAAAGGGGTGTGTGTGTGTATGTGTGTGTGCGCGTGTGTGCGTGTGCACACATATGTGTGTGTGAAAGAGAGAGAGAGAGCAAGCATGCATGTAAGAGAAGGTGGAACTCAGTTTTATAACAAACCCACTCTCGTGATAATGAGCCCACTCCCAAGATAACAACATTAATCTTTTCAGGAGGGCAGAACTCTCATGACCTAATCATCTCTTAATCACCCACTTCTCAACACTGTCGTATCAGGAATTGATCTGCCAACACATGAGCTTTGGGGGACACATTCAAACCGCAGCAGCATGACTATTGATTCTTTAGCTTTTAGTCTAATATTACATCCTCTTAGAAGTCTTCCCTGATGTTTTTCTGCCCCTACCCCCAAACTTGGAAAGATGCTTCTGCTTTGTGTAACTATAGCCCCTCAGACTTTCCCTACCATAACTGTAGATTATTATATTGCTTATCTAATTGTCTGGCTTCCCCGATAGGCAATGCAACTGTAAACTCTGGAGTACTATTCTCATTTTACAGACGTGGAATCTGTGGCACATTGTAGGGTGAAGCCTCAATTCCGCATCTATAAAACAGGAATGAAAATAGTACCTATCTTAGAGAGTTGTCGTGAGTACTGAAGGAGTTCATAGAGACAAGGCAGTTAGAACAGTAAACCCCACTACGTGATCTCATACCTGCCTCAAGACTTTATTCTCACAGTCGTTTCCACTGCAGCAAATGGGAATTCCATTCTTCTAGCTGCTTGAGCCAAAAACCTTGGAGGCATCTTTAATTCCTCTCTTCCTCTTAAACTCTACATTTAATCCATTAGGCAATCCTGTATTTCAGCTCTACTCTCAAACAAATGTATCAGAGTCCAGTGCTTTTCCTCTGTGCCCACCTTGGGCTGGGCTACCATCCCTCTCATCGGGATTATCACAAAAGCCTCCTCAGGGGTCTTTCTGCTTCCGCCCTGGCTTCCGCACTTGGCTCTCCACAGTGATCCCACTGAAATCTAAGTCACAGGGGGCCACTTCCACTGAGATCCTTTCAGTGGCCCTCACCTTGCTCAGAGTCAAAGCCAATGGCCTGCAAGCCCTGCCCCTAGCCACTTCTCTGACTGCATCTGCAAATCTAATTTTTTCTTTTTTTTCCCCGGAGTCTCACTCTGTTGCCCAGGCTGGAGAGCAGTGGTGCAATCTTGGCTCACTGCAACTTCCACCTCCCGGGCTCAAGTGATTCTCATGCCTCCTGAGTAACTGGGACTACAGGCATGCACCACCAGGCTCGGCTAATTTTTGTATTTTTGGTAGAGACGGGGTTTCACCATGTTGGCCAGGCTGGTCTCGAATTCCTGACCTCAAGGGATCCGCCCACCTCAGCCTCCTAATGTGTTGGGATTACTGGCGTGACCCACAGCACCTGGCCTGCAAATTTAATTTTGCTTCATCTCAACCACTTGATTACTTCACTACAGACACAGGAGACTCCTTGCTGTCTCCTGAACACAACATACACACTCCTGTCTTAGGACCTTTGTGCTTGCTGTACTTTCCCCAGGTATTATTACTGTTCCCTCACTCCTTTTTGTTCAAGCCATCAAGGTCTCCCTGGATTAGTTTATATAAAACAGTCCCCGCTCCTCTCCACACCTTCCCCACCCCGCCCCCAAACTCTCTAACTCTTTAACTCTATTTCTTTTCATAGTAGTTATCACCATATACCTAGATATATATATTTGCTTATTTGTTTATTAGTTGTTTATTTTCTTTCCCCATTTGAACATGAACTCTGTAAGGCAGGCATTCCTTTATGTTGTTCAATACTGTATTCCCAGAGCATAGGACAAAATGTGGCATTTAGCTAAGTGCTCAAAAAATATTTATAAATGAATGAATGATGATTTATATTTGGCACAAAAGAGGCCCACAATAGCTACCTGTTGAATGAATGAACAAATGAGTATTGCAGAGATTCCCAGGAAGGGCACTGATAATGGGGGTAGGGGCAGAAACTAGCACATGTGTCTGGAACATTGGCTGCATGGGCTGCATGTCCCCTGAATGATGGTTTTTCTCTAGTTCTTTTTCTTTGTGGGCATTTATATGGTTTGTGGGACCACTTTTAAGTAGGCCACATGGTGGTTCTTGAGCCTCAGTGATCACCAGAAATATCCATAGAGATTCTTATTTAATGGGTCTGAGGTAGGTCTTGGGAATTTGAGTAACTTTGAGCAAGGATTTAACCCTCAGTTTCCTCGTATGTAAAATGGGATTATAACATCATTTTATAGAGTGTCAACATTAAAGAAAATCATCTGTGCGAAGTGTCTCACACATAGTAAATATTAGATTCCCTTTGCTTCTGCTCAGGTTTTTGTTTTTGTTTTTGAGATGGAGTCTTGCTCTGATGCCCAGGCTGGAGTGCAGTGGCGCAATCTTGGCTCACTGCAACCTCCGCCTCCCAGGTTCAAGCGATTCTCATACCTCAGCCTCCTGAGTAGCCGAGACTACAGGTTCACGCCACCACACCTGGCTAATTTTTGTATTTTTAGTAGAGATAGGGTTTCACCATGTTGGCCAGGCTGATCTCCAACTCCTGACCTCGAGTGATCCACCTGACTCAGCTTCCCAAAGTGCTCGATTACAGGCATGAGCCACCACACCTGGCCTGCTCAGGTTTTCTCTGAAGTTTAGAGGTTAAATTCTTATGAACAGTTCATATTATGTGCTCTCCTAAAATTTAGTTTTGATTCCCCTCAATCCAGATCTCTACTTTGAGTTGCAGTTTTTCAAACATAGAGTCAGTATCTTCATTTGAATGTCTCATAGAGGTATCAAACTCAACATATCTAAAGCGACTCAAAATTGTCCCCTTCTGATCTCCTCCTCCACATTTCCCAAATCAGGAAATGGCATAAACTCAAATTAGAAACTTGGGAGTCGTTTTCTGACACTTTTTCGCCTTTACCTTCCATGCATTTGATCAAATCCTTACAGTTCTAACCCTGACCTATATCTTCAATCCACCATCATCTCCTAATCTCCATTGCCTGCAAACTGGTTGTCACACATCCTCTGTTGCACCCTTCTTATTAATTCTCCACTCTGCAGCCGGAATAATCTTTTTTTTTTTTAAGAGACAATGTCTCACACTCTGCTGCCCAAGCTGGAATGCAGAGGCACGATCATAGCTCACTGCAGCCTCGAGCTCCTGGGCTCAGTCAGGTGCGTGCCACCAAGCCTGGCTAATTTTATTTTATTTTTGTAGAGATGGGGGTCTTGCAATGTTGCCCAGGCTGGTCTCAAACTCCTGGCCTCTAGTGATCCTCCCACCTCAGCCTCCCAACGTGCTGGGATTACAGGTGTGAGCCACTGCATCCAGGATCATCTTTTACAAATGCAATTTTTCATGTCCAGATAGGACCTTTTCAACTCTTCATTGGCTTCTTTTGTCTTTAGGATTAAATCCAAAGTCCTTAACCTGACCCTCAAGGGCCCGCCCACCTCTCCCTCCCAGGTAGCTCTCTCAGTCTAAGCACAGTGGCCTTTTCCCAAAGCCTTCACAGACAGAGCCTCTTCCTACCAAAGGGCCTTCAAACCTGCAGTTTCCACAGCTAAATGCACTGCCCACCCCACCCCCTTCTCTATGTTGCCTGCCCTAACTCCTCCTTATTCTTCAAGGCTGAGATTAAATGTCACTTCCTCCAGGAGATCTTTCTTACCCCCTAGCACAGACACGCTCCTTTGTTATACACTCTCATAACTCTCAGGCTTTTTTCCAGCAATCACAACAGCATCACCACACAGCCTCAAGTCCAAGCCACTTGCTTCACATTTGAAGTTGCCAGCTGTCAGACGGGAGATGAAGTAGAAATGGGATTGTTGTTGTCTGCACCCATTAGGACCCAGTTTTTTACAAGGGGGCATTTCCTCGCCCGATTCCAGTGTGAGTTATTTTCAGGGCTGAAATTTGATTTAAATTTGGATTCCAACTTGAAGCTTAACATATCTCCAAAGTACACACTACTTTGCGGTACTGAATGAAGAATGTAAGTAGAAGGTTGCCTGCCACATGCCATGTAATGCTCTGAAGGACGGTAGAAACCACCAGCTCTCTCAGAAAAAAATGGTGGAAGAATTTTCAAAACCAAGAGAGGCTGGCTTCTGTATATGCTTTGTGTAGAAATCTTGAAAGACTACACACTCAGGGGAGGAACACATATTGGGTGGAACTTCTGCCAAACTTTCAAGAGCAGCTACTTTCGAATGATCTGTAATTCAAAAAACAACCAGAACAAAAACCAGCTGGAAATGCAGTCAAAACACTGCTTTTCCATATTCCTTGCAATTATACTTTCATTTTTAGGTAGTGAGGAACACCAGGATGAGTCATTATAAAAAGCATGACTGCAGATGGCCAAGAGTGATACCGAAGCACCCTTCACCCTGAAGGTTAAGGTTAAAGCTCAAAGTCTGATCGCAAAGCATACGGAAAAAAAAAAAAAAAAAAAAAAAAAAGAACCTGGATAAATGTATGCTGGTGTCCTTCAGCACCAGAAAAGCTGCTACTAAATCACTGGTGTGGCTTGGAATTGGTAGAAGCTTTGATTTGAGGAAAAGAGTATCATTAGCTGTGTAATTTTGAGTTGTTGTTTTAGAGACAAGGTCTCATTTTGTGGCCCAGACTGGGGTGCAGTGATGCGATCATAGCCCGCTGCAGCCTTGAACTCCTGGGCTCAGGCGATCCTCCCACCTCAGTCTCCTAGCTACTCCAGGTCTCGCTGTTTTTGCCCAGGCTGGTCTCAAATTCCTGGCCTCAAGCGATCCTCTCGCCTGGTCCTCCCGAAGTGTTGAGGTTACAGGCATGAGCCACCAATCCTGGCATTATGGCATTAGCTGTGTAATTTTTAAAATAACTGTCTTCGGACCAACACCTTTCTTTTGTTCACTGGAGTATCCCTGGGGTGTGTCTCATTCCCTGAATCATACACAGTAGATGCTCAATAGTTTTGTAGATAAAATAAATGAGCTCTCGGATTTACATGCAGACTTTGGATCAGTTTGATCTAGATTTAAAAGCAAGTGTGGGGAAACTTGAAAAGCCTGGCACCCCAGCCAACTCTTCAGCGCCCCATGCGCTTGGCGCCTACACCTGCCTGGCACGGGGAGGGTGCTATGGGGCTGCCCTAAACCTCACCCCCTCCGGCGGTGGTTCCTGCCCGTCTCGGCTCCTGCACCGCCCACACTATGCGCTGCTGGGCCGAAAGACACGTGGTTCGGTTTTAACTCCAGTCTGCAAGAAACATGACCTCAGCCAAAAAGAGGCCGCTGGTCTGAGAAGATAAATCATGAGTCATGGATTCGGGGGTTCGGACCTTGGAGCAGGCGGTGAAGTGGGCGTGCGTGGGCTGGTGGGGAAGAGGGATGCCGAAGGAGGCCACAGCCCTTCTCTCCTGGGCAGGCTCCCCAGAAAACTGCCCCTTTGCCGTCGTCCAGCGCCCCCGTTCCCGACAGCTGTCTGCCAGGGCGCGGCCGGGGTCCGGGCGGGGCGGTGCTGTCGCTCCGGGTCGCCGCCCCGCGGGCCACATCACCAAGGCCCGGGCTTCCCCAGCGGCGGCGCGGCTGCGCTTGCGCGGGGCTGCCGCGCGGGGGTGGGGCGGCGGCGAGTCAGGGGGCCGCGGGCGCCGACGGCCGGGCTGTCAGCTCGGGGCCGCCGCCGCGCGAGGAGGCGCGGGAGCAGGAAGGAGCTGTGGGCTGGGAGCCGCTGTCCTCCCCGCCACCGCCGGTGCCGGGCACCAGGTGAATGCCCCTTCCATCCCCCGCCCCGGGTATCTCGGTCTGGTCTGAGGAGACGGGGACCCTTCTCACACCGGCCGCTGCCGCCGCCGCGCTCCGGAACAGGTGACCATGGAGGGGAAGTCTCGGCTTCGGCCGCGGCGCCGCGTTCGGGCGCATCAGGTGCGGGAGGGAGGTGGGGCCGAGAGGCCTGGGCTCGGGACCCGGCGGCGGGGTGCGGGGAGCAGTGGGAGCGGTCCCGCCCGAGCAGCCGTGCCCCCTGCGGACGCCTCTCCGGGCCGCCGGGCAGCGCCCGAGCCCAGGCCCCCGCGCCTGCCCCACCTCGGGCTGAGGAAAGCTGTTCCGCGGCCACCGCGGACAAGCGGTCCCGGGCGCCCAAGGCAGGGACAGGCGGCGGGTGGTGGATGAGTGATGGCTGAAGGTGAGCTGGGATGGAGATGCTGCGAGGCTGGCTCGGGCACACCCCAGATGCCTGTTCAGGGCTCCGCGAGTGCCCCGTCACCCTTTTCTTTCATTCTTCTCTTTATATACACGGAGCATATCTCAAATTTAAAAGCCCAAATGCTCATTTATAGAGAGAGATGACACATATCTATGTGTTACCGATATACATTGATGTGTATATTACGTATATATGTCATCTTTTTTTTGTAGTGACAATTTTTAAATTGAGATATACATCACATGCCATAAAACTCATTCTTTTAAAGTGTGGCTTTTAATATATTCACAGAGTTTTCCAAATATGACCACTATCCAGATCATCATCCCCAAAAGAAACCCCGTCTCTCTTAGTAATCACTCCTCATTTCCCCTTGACCCCACCCCACTAGCCACCACTAATCTACTTTCTGTTTATATGGGTTTGCCTGTTGTGGAAATCTCATATAAATGGAAGCGTACAATATGTGGCTTTTTGTGTCTGGCGTCTTTCACATACCGTAATGTTTTCAAGTTTCACTCGTGTAGTATGTATCAGTACTTTACTTTTTATAGCACATTAATATTGTTGTATCAGTGTACCACATTTGTTTATTCATCAGTTGATGTACATTTGGGTTGTTTCCAGTTTTTGGCCATTGTGTGTAATGCTGCTATGCACATTTGTTTACACGTTTTTGTGGACATGTGTTTTCAGTGCTCTTGGGTATATACCTAGGAGGGCAATTGCTCCGTGTTTCACTTTTTGAGGAACTGCCAAGCAAAGCAGCTGTACCATTTTACTTTCCCACTAAGCAGTGTATGAGGGTTCCGATTTCTTCACATCTTCCCCAAGGCTTGTTACTTTTTTACTGGTTATTTTTTATGATAGCCATCGTAGTGAGTGTGGAATGGTATCTCTTTGTGGTTTTGATTTGCATTTCTCTGATGATTGGGGATGCTGAGCATCTTTTCATGTGCTTATTGGCCATTCATATATTTTCTTTGGAGAAAATGTTCATATCTTTTACCCATATTTTAATTGGGTTGCTTGGCTTTTTATATTTATTTATTTATTTATTTATTTATTTATTTATTTATTTGGAGACTGACTCTCAGTCTGTCACCCAGGCTGGAGTGCAGTGGCACAATCTTGGCTCACTGCAACCTCCACCTCCGGGGTTCAAGCGATTCTCCTGCCTCAGCCTCCCAAGTAGCTGGGACTGCAGGCACACACCACTATGCCCGGCTAATTTTTGTATTTTTAGTAGAGACGTGGTTTCACCATGTTGGCCAGGTTGGTCTCCAACTCCTGAATTCAAGTGATCTGCCCACCTCGGCTTCCCAAAGTGCTGGGATTACAGGCATAAGCCACCACGGCCAGTCTGGGTTGCTTAGCTTTTTATTGAGTTTTATTGTTCATTTATGGAAAAAAAATTTCTGTTAATAGGTTTGGATACTGGCACTGACTTGAAAAAATCCAACCAATCTGATACCGAAAAACTTAATGCTTATTCTTGGGTAAAGGTTGAATAAGTGCCACTTCATTCTTTAAGAATACCCTGCCTGTTCATTCTGGACATCTTACTGACCCCTTTACATTTACTGCCCTGGTATTTTGAGCAAAGCTACAGAAGGCATATTCCTGACTGGAGTCAAGAGAGACCACCCTTAATTGGTATTTTCATATATTCTATGCTCAATTTGAAAATCCCAGTTATCGCTTTAATTACAAATAATTTATATTAGTGGCCAGCTGAACAAACTAACAATAAATGGCAAGCACAAATCACTCAAAAATTTATGTTTAACTTCTCAGTAAAGTGGAGAATCTTGTTTTCTTAAGTTTGTGCAGTGTAGTTTTTATTACAATTATGTTCATATGTGGGTGGTAAATAAATATTTTTGATGGCACTAAAGTTAAGAGCCACTTACAGCTAAATGAATGCTGCTGTGCTTATTTCATGGTTAATTTCTGAGCGCACACAAATTCAGCATCAGGTCTTTCATGGCCAAAAAAAAAAAAAAAACCACCTAAAAAGACCTGATGTTACCTCCCAGGAATTCAAACTCAATTTTCCACTGATCTAATATGATTGTTGTTAAAGAAAAAGATTATTCGATGATACTTGTTAAAGTGTGGTAAAAAAAAGTCTATTCAGGACCACTGTGATAGGTAAAGGGACCATGGAATGGGATTTTGAAGTTTGGGAGGAAGACTAGGCTCAATTCTGAATACGGCGTGGGCAAATGGGAATTTATAGCCAAGGAGCAGTGTCATGGTCAGTGGACAGAAAAGTACTGAGAGGAAACACCGGGGGTAGTGGATATTCAGACCAAACCAACCTAACAGGATTCTTGCTGAAGACAGGCCAGAGTGATCAGACACCACCTGGGGGACAGTGGAAGCTGAGGAACCTAATCAGGTTGTGAGGGTAATCAGGTAGCGAGGGTAATCAGAAAGCGAGGGCCAGCTGGGTGCAGTGGTTCATGCTTGTAATCCCAGCACTTTGGGAGGCTGAGGCGGGCAGATCACCTGAGGTTGGGAGTTCGAGACCAGACTGGCCAACATGGTGAAACCCTGTCTCTCCTAAAAATACAAAAATTAGCCTGGTGTGGTGGCGGGCACCTGTAATCCCAGCTTGTCAGAAGGCTGAGGCAGGAGAATTGCTTGAACCCAGGAGGTGGTGGAAGTTGCAGTGAACCGAGATCACGCCACTGCACAGAGCAAAACTTCGTCTTAACTCAAAAAAAAAAAAAAAAAAAAGCAAGGGCCAAGAGTCAGGGGCTGTTGCTAAACTGACTTGGCGAGGTTCTTTGATAAAACTGCATTTTACAAGGAAGTGCACAAATGGGCCTAGAAGGTTCAGGGGCCTGAGTAAAATTTCGTCAAGAAAAGAATCTTTCTCATTGTTTGAAAGTACACTTCCCAATTTCCAAAACTTTATAGAAAATACAAGTAAAGGTTTCCAAATGGAAATAATAGATAAGCAACTGATAAAAAGCATGTGAAGCATAGCCTAACTCTGCTCTTCAACCTATACATTACAAAATGATGGATATATGAATTAACCCTTTTATGCCACTGCCTTTATTTAGAAGAATGAGGCTGGTAATTTCGGGTTTATAACCCAAAATGTGTTTTTACTTTGTTTTAACTAATGAAATTATTATCAAACGTATTGAAAATATAAACTATCCAACCTAATATTGATTGTTACCAACTTACCCAATGGATATACAAATATCCTGCAGCTACAGATGTTTTCTCTGCCCGCTGGAGTTTTTAGTGGCGCTTATTGGGAAGGACTGAAAGTAGAGGGCAGTGACAATTGGGAATCGCTATGGAGATATCCCTGAGAAGTGATGGTCACAGCTGACCTGTCTCCTTTATGGTAGATGAGGGTAGGGACACTTTTTCTTCTCTCTGAACGTACTGTAGTTAGATTTATTTAGCTTAAAAATAACAAATACAGAAATATTTAGATGGAAATGACTAGAACTGTCAGTTATTCTATTTTAATGTGAATGGATTTAATCAGATTGCTTTCTTCTTGGTTAGCTACACTAAGGAAGTGGGAGTTTTGACTTGAGGAGGGAGAGTAGATGTAAGTATTATGAGATCGTGGAACATTTTGGAATATTGGGCAAAGTTTGCCCTACTTCTAAAAGTGAGGATGTTAAAAAATGGAAAGCTTTAGATAGCATGAGGGAACTGAAAGATGAGAAAAGAAAAGCAAGAATGAAACAATTTGGAAGGAAAGGTTGTAGGATATAAACACAGATTCGACTTATTTAGACATTTTTGCCCAAGAAAAATGTCTAAATAGGAAAAGTGGAAACCTTTTCCTTCATTTGATCCCTCTTTCCTTTTGCCCCACCTTGCTGCTCCATGCTAACTGTTCTCCTAGGACCCAGAAATCAGACTGGGATTACTGTTGTTCATGTTGAAGCTTTCAAGTGTGCTAGTTACACCCCTTCTCTCTCCATATTCTAGTCAAATTGAGATCAGACTCAAGCCAGATAAGGATTTAAATACTATTAAAATAATAGTGTAATTTTCATTTCTGGTAAAGCTGGATTGGAGAACTGAGCTTAGACCCATGCTTACTCTTCTTTCTTAATTTACCTACCCAGATGAAACTGTTGCACCAGGAAATGGAAGGGAAAGTCCTGTCCTAAGGAGCTTATCTTATAGCAGTTAGAATGGAAAGGAAAACTTTCTCTCCTTGAGGGCACAGCAAGTCCAAGAAAGCCAGTGAGAGCTCACGGGTGGAGCCTGTCTGAACAGTTGACCTTTATACCTATCCTAGCAATTAGATAAGTCACTTTCCTGTGGGAGGAATTAGTGATGGGGGTGGAGAGAAAGAAAAGTGTTCCTTTAATCTTGTTTTCTCCTACTTAGAGGAGTGAAAGTTCTGTTGTCATTGCAGAGAGAAGTAAACAGCCATCCTCTCATAGTTAAGTATGTTATGGGAAATAAATAGTGTTTTGTAGGCTAGCCTAGGAACGAATTCACCATTTATAAAAATGAACTGACTGTATATTTTCCTTGGAGATAACTAAATCTCTTAGACACTTTTGAGTGATTATTTTATTGTGTAGTTAAATATATAGATTATTCAAGTCTATTTCCTTGTTTTACCAGTACTGGTTAAATATTTATGGAATGTCTAATACGTGACAGGCACTGGGCTAGGCTTTGGGATTCAGTGGTGAACAAGAATGGGTCCTTGCTCTAAGAGTTACAACCTAGAAAAACAATTAGTACAAGTACCATTACGATAAAGCGTAATAAGCATTGGTTAAGTGTAGAGTGCTTTGGAACCACAGAAGAAGGGGAACTTATCTATGAGGGCCAGGGACATGATGTTTAAGAGCTGAGATCTTAAGCTGAATAGGAAGTAGCTAGGTAAAAGGGAAGAGTGAGGTTGAGCAAAAGTGTGCAAAAAGAACATGTGGAAAGGCCAAGAGGTGTGAGAATGTGGTACACTAAAGTGACATTTTTTTTCTGTAACTGCAGGCACCTACTAGTAGATTGTGAA
Source organism: Pan troglodytes (assembly GCF_028858775.2). NCBI lineage: Eukaryota > Metazoa > Chordata > Mammalia > Primates > Hominidae > Pan > Pan troglodytes. The sequence continues at coordinate 111,765,584 of NC_072408.2, read as the reverse complement.
AGCAAATTAGTGAGTTGTAATCCACATGTTTTTTAAAAGGAATACAATAGAAAATAAGGGTGTGCCACTCATAGATACTTACTGGATTGTAGGGGTAAGTAGGGGTGTTTATGCAGGATTTAGTTAACCTTATTAAAGAAGTTGGATTTATCTTAGAGGAAATGACAAATCATTGAAAAGTTCTAATCGGGGCCTGATTAGAGGTCTTTAGAAAAAGGTCTCTTTGGGTACCTGGTCTTTCTTAACTCGGATGTAAACTTCAAATTCATTGGCCCAGCATTACAGGTATTCCAAAACCTGGTTCCAATCTATTTCTTGTAAAAAATCTTCCCACTATTTTTGTTATTGGAATTTCCCAGTTCATAAAGATTCGTTCGCCTAAGTACCTTTGCACCAAGACCAAAAGGTCTGTGAGAACAGATTTCACTTCTGTCCTTTAACATTGAGTCTCTGGCAACTAGTATAGTGCCTGGCTCACAATAGAGACTAAGCAAACCTTCATTGATAGAGTCTAAATACCTTTAATATTAGGAACATTATGCAGTAGTAGACATGATGTTGCTGTTTCTAGTAATGTCTGCTTTGGGACAAAGAAAAAGTTTTCATTCAAATTTTTTTTCTCAGTTGAAATCATGTTAATGATAGAACTGCATACATTTATTAAAAAGATAATTTAACAGAGGGCATTCTTACATTGAAACAGTAGTAGAGATAATAAAAAGAACAATAAACATTGTGGTTTTGATGTTTTCCCAGGGAGTACAGGGCAGTGACACAGATTGCTCACAGGAGCAGCCAATCCAGAAATCATTTCTGTTTTGTTTGAACTTAGAGGCATCCTCTGAGCATTCACCCAAAGGCAGTGTTAGAAAAATGGCTAAGGACAAAAGGAATAAATTATTAGGTTGGTGCAAAAGTAAGTGCAGTTTTTGCAATTAAAAGTAATGACAAAAACTGCAATTACTTTTGCACCAACCTAAATGGATGAAAATATATCAATCATATGAGCTTAATGAAGAATCAACAGAAAATAGATTTTGTTCTTACAAATGAAAACAGAACATCCATATACCCTAAAGAATTTACAAATAAGAATTTAATGATGTCAGTTTGTTGCCAGAGCATGATTCTACTGTCACAGTATTATGACTTCACAGAATTAAATTGTGAAACCCAACCATAAAGGAAAAATTCTTTCAGTGTTTGGTTCTGATCAGTGGTAAAAGAAGTTACGAACAGTTCATAAAAGGTAAGGAGATTTCAGTTCTGATTCAAATTTATCTTACTAAATTTTTGATTTGTGAAAAATTTTGCTCGTTAGTTTTTAAGTTAGGGTTTATGTATCTTAAACTGGAATGCCAAAATCAAATTTTGCTAATATGAGATGGCTTTTAAAAAGCACTCAGAGAATTTTATCTTTTTATATTCCACAGAGTCTTAATTTAAGTAGTACATTGTAGAACTAAATGGAAACTGTTAATTTGTATAAGTTTATCCTAAGGAAATAACTCTAAATATGGGAAAGTATTAGGCACAGAGATATTCATTTTCATTGCAATGTAATTTAGCCAAATAATGTCCTGCTATAGGGAAATTATTTACTAAAATATGGGAATCCATTTGAAAAAGTTTAACCATTAAAAATACTTTTTTAGAGCAATAGTTTCTTCCTGTTAATTACTTTTTAAGTTAAAAAGTAAAAAGTACTCAAACAAAAGTTCAAATAATATAAAAATATGTAGAATCAAAAAAAGTGAAAATGATATTTCAATCTTGCTTTCTATTACTGCTTACCCCTCCCCCAGCCACCTCAATCTAGGCATACCCAGTTCCTTAGAGGTAAATGCTTTGAGCACTTTGGTATTAGCCTTGCAGATCTTTTTCTAATCCAGTGGTTTTTAAACTGTGAGGAGGAGTTTCAGGGTCTTCTCAAGTTGGGTAATATGGGGACCCAGTGGGTGGAAACCAGAGTGCTTCAATGGGTACTGCTTTGCTTTTACAAAACTGTTTTATATATTGGGATTTCACGTAGGGTTTAATTTAAATAAAGGGTTCCTCTGCATTAAAAATAAAGGCTTAGCCAGCCACAGTTCCTGTAGTCCCAGCTATCTCAGGAGACTGAGGTGGGAGGGTGGCTTGAGTTCAGGAGTTCGTGACCAGCCTGGGAAAAGTAGTGAGACTGTGTTAGTCCGTTCTCACAGTGCTATAAAGAAATACCCAAGACTGGCTGATTTATAAAGGAAAGAGGTTTAATTGACTCACAGTTCCACATGGGGAGGCCTCAGGAAACTTACAGTCATGGCGGAAGGCGAAGGGGAAGCAAAGACCTTCTTCACATGGCAACAGGAGAGAGAGAAGTGTGAGGAGTGAAGGCAGAACAGTCCCTTATAAAACCATCAGATCTCATGAGAACTCACTCAAAATCATGAGAACAGCGTGGGGGAATCCAACCCCATGATCCAACCACCTCCCACCAGCTCTCTTCCTAGACACGTGGAGATTATGGGGATTACAATTCAAGATCAGATTTGGGTGGGGACACAACCAGAGCATATCAGAGACCCTGTCTCAAAATTAAAATAAATGAATAAATGGAAGTTATTTATTCTTCCTCATTTAGAACTGTCCTCATTTAGAAAACAAAGTCCTAAGCCCCATAGTCAGGCATTCGATGTCTTCCCCAAGTTTCTCATTTTGCTGCTTGGTCATATTGAATAGTCTACTCATACCTTCCCATTTTCCCATCAGTTTTCTGCCTGATTACCATTCACCTTGTTGAAAGGCACTTTTCCTTCTCTCCCCTCCCCACCTCCCCTCAATTTCTCTAAATCTTACCTGTTCTTAAAGGTTCAGTGCACTGGCCAGGCACAGTGGCTCACACCTGTAATCCCAGTACTTTGGGAGGCTGAGGCAGGCGGATCACCTGAGGTCGGGAGTTTGAGGCCAGCCTGACCAACATGGAGAAACCTCATCCTTACTAAAAATACAATATTAGCCGGGCGTGGTGGCACATGCCTGTAATCCCAGCTACTCAGGAGGCTGAGGCAGGAGAATTGCTTGAACCCAGGAGGCAGAGGTTGTGGTGAGCTGAGATCGTGCCATTGCACTCCAGCCTGGGCAATGAGAGCGAAAAAAAAGAAAAAGTTTAGCTCACCATCATTTTGTTCATTCCTCCTTTCAACTTGTAGTTGGTGAACACTTACATTTTGTCTAATACTGTGTGGATAATTTGCAGAATTTGGTAGCAAAAGCTACAAAATTAAAGGATGATCTTTATGTAAATCTGTATGTAAATCTTTGTGTAAAGGATGATCTTAATGTAAATAAGTGAAATAATGTGTTATAAAGTAAGAGCATTCTGGGAGCAGGTACTAAAGTTATAAGTGTTCCCTTATTTCTTCCACACTGTTTTTTATATTGGTACTTATAAACAAGGCAATTTATGATATGATTACTTTTCTGGATCTTCAGAAAATATTTGTTCATTTATTTTACTTATTTATTTATTTATTTGAGACGGAGTTTCGCTTTTGTTACCCAGGCTGGAGTGCAATGGTGTGATCTCGGCTCACCGCAACCTCTGCCTCCTGGGTTCAAGCGATTCTCCTGCCTCAGCCTCCCAAGTAGCTGGGATTACAGGCATGCACCACCACCATGCCCCACTAATTTTGTATTTTTAGTAGAGATGGGGTTTTTCCATGTTGACCAGGCTGGTCTCGAACTCCTGACCTCAGGTGATCCACCTACCTCGGCCTCCCAAAGTGCTGATTACAGGCACGAGCCACCACGCCCAGCCATATTTGTTCATTTATTGATTGAGTAACAGAAGATAGTGCGGAGATAGTTCACCTATGGATCAGAGGTGAAACCTGTGAAGGAGCTGTTTCCATTCTTGAGCAATAAACTGTGTTCAAAAAAAACTTGAATCCAGTTTACTGGGTTCTAGTGTTTGGCATGAAAGGAGCTGAGAGGGAACACTGATGATACACCTTGGTTCTATCATCCTTGTGCCCATGGCTGTGTACACTGGCGCCAGAGGATTATAACACAGAGAAATGTCTACAGGGGCTTCCTTATCATTAACTGGTTAGTCAGAAAGTCATGAACTCAAGTCCTGTGTCTTTATCTTACTAATGTTGTAACTTTGGGCATATTATTTAACCTCTCTGAGATGCAGTTTTCTAAACTGTAAAGGATGAACATACTTATCTTCTAGGTTTTTTTTACAAAAGATAAAATGAGGTCAGTATATATAAGAGAAAGCAATTCTTTTTGCTTTAAATAGTATTGTTGTAGATAGAATGGGTGATCTCCTTTCCTTTAGGTTTAAGTTTTTATATATTTTTTAGGACTTACTGATTAGAGTTTAGTTCTTTGGAGCAGTGCTTTTTAAGTCTGAGAGTGGCATTTTTATAAGCTATTCATATTCCTGGTAAGTATAAATGATGTAGGAAGCAAATTAGGCCAAAGGACAACTTCCTGGGGAAATAAACATTTTTTTCATCATTATCCAGTGTATTCTACTGGGACTTAGTGAAAGGCTACTGTTATAAATATGACAAAGAAAGCAAAATTTTTAGGGATCCCTAGCTCCGAAAAGCTCAGCTGCTACATTATATCTACTACATTCGCCTGTTAGGGTTAGATAAGAAACAATAAAGAATTTCCATAATAACAATTTTAATTATTTCCCAGAAAAGTCAGCAAACTCTTTTGTCACATTTCTAGATTAGTGGAGTTTCAAAATGACCCCAGGCAAACTCATGGTGGATTCTAATGCTTTCATGAGTTCTGGTTTAGTAGACTTAGTTCATTAGCCCAGGATAACCCTTATTGTATGATTTAAGATAATCTGGTTTATTTGTAAATTATAAAAATGTTATTTAGATGTCCTTTGTAAATTAAAATATATATGAGATATGATATTTAAATTAAAAAACAGTATTAGGGCTAGTTCCTTATCCAACTTTCATTGTCTTTTTTTCCTTTTAAAACATTGTGGTTCCCTGAAGACTTGTACTTTTTGGTATATATATGTACCGTTTAGTATGTATTTATACTGGTCAGTGCATACATATATATATGTAAAATATGTATGTAATTTAAAAAATATACTGGCAATTTAATTTAATGAAAAATAGGATAAGTTATATAAAATATGAATATTAAAATCCAGTTGATTTTTTAAATAGAAAATTAGAACAAAATAGTGCATCTGAAAATTAAAAGCCAATGGCCAGGCATGGTGGCTCACGCCTGGAATCCCAGCACTTTGGGAGGCTGAGGTGGGTGGACCTGAGGTCAGGAGATCCAGACCAGCCTGGCCAACATGGTGAAACTTCGTCTCTACTAAAAATACAAAAATTAGCCGAGCATGGTGGTGCGCACCTGTAGTCCCAGCTACTCAGGAGGCTGAGGCAGAAGAATTGCTTGAACCCAGGAGGTGGAGGTTGCAGTGAACCGAGATAGCACCACCGCACTCCAGCCTCGGTGACAGAATGAAACTCTGTCTCAAAAAAAAAAAAAAAAAGACAAAAATAAAAGCCAGAAATTCAGTACAGCAACGTACAACATTTTTGTGATTGTATGACATAGTATATTTCATTGGTAAGAGGAGAAAGAGGTGGGAAGTTAGATTTTGAGCCTTTTTAAAAAATGTGTAATAATAGTGATGAATAATGATAATATTAGCTAACATTTATTGAAGTTTGTTCTAAGCACTTTATATGTATTAAGTCATTTAATCCTCACCATAAACCAGTGAAGGAGATGTATTTACATGAGAAAACTGAGGTATAGAGGCATAGGTCCCACAGTTAGTGAAAGTCAGGATGTAAGCCAGTTTGACTCTGAAGCCCTAGCTCTTAACTGCTCTCATTATCATTAGTGTGTTGACACTTCTTGACAGTTAATTTTTGGAAGCAGATTATCTCTCTTAATTGAAGTGTGAAGATTTGACAAATAAGTCACTTGAAATTCCCCCGTAAAAATCACTCAATACAAGTCATCTTTCATTGAATGAAAGCATTGCAAACATCTCAGTAAAATTTGTACAGTTTCAAACATAGCATAAAGTACTTGCCTTAAAGATTCCATGTGAATAATACAACTTTAAATAAGCAGTTAGTATTCTCCTTTTAAAATGTGCCTGGGCCAGATGTGGTGGCCCATACCTGTAAACTCAACACTTTGGGAGCCCAAGGTGGGAAGATAGCTTGTGGCCAGGAATTCAAGACCAGTCTGAGCAATGTAGTGAGACTGTCTCCACAAAAAATTTTTAAAAATTAGTTTGGTATGGTGGCATGCACCTGTAGTTCCAGCTACTAGGGAGGCTGAGGTGGGAAGATTGCTTGAGCCCAGGAGTTCAAGGAAAAAGTGAGCCAGGATCACACCCTGCACTCCATCCTGTTCCTCCTGGGCAATAGAGTGAGACAATGTCTCTACAAAAAAAAAAAAAAAAAAAGAAAGAAAAAGAAAGTGCCTGATTGAAATTTGTAAACCCAGTTATGGGATTTTGATTGTGTATGGATTTTATAACTTGAATTTAAAACTCCTATGCTACTTCTTAGAATAAAAAATCTATTCCTTTCTCAATCCCTGGGAACAATGCTTAATATGCAGTCGAAGCATGTTTGAGCACTAGAAAGGGTCGCCAAAAAAGATAAAAAAATTTTAATGTTTTATCATTTTTTAAAAACAATGAAGTAGAATTCATGGGGGAAAATCATACCTTTTTTGACTCTTATACTTGTTTTGTTTGGCATTATTTTCATTTTGAATTATATGTGATGGATTGAAGGGGAGATACACCATGGACTTGGTGTATCACCTTGCTTCACCTTGGAGGTTGATGGTTCATTTGTAGTTATTTATTCACAAGTGTGTAACCCATATAAGATATAAGTGAATTATGGCTATGAAAAAATGGAGTACAGCAGAATTCTGAATTGTCTTAAAGTATTTAGGATGTATTAATAGAATGAAGGCTGTTGCCTTTTACTTAAAGATAACTGTAGAATATTGATTGAGACAATTTTTTGGATATGTTATGAAATGGAAAAAGCAGGATGCAAAGCAGTATGTCCAATATGAGCCTATTTTTGTCTTAAACATATATTTGGAAAAAATATAGTAAATTTATATATACCAATATGTCATCAATGACTATCTCTGGATGGTGGATTTTCAGGATAAACAGTTTTTGTGTATCTTTTGTGGTTTCTTTTTCTTTTCTTTTTTTTTGAGGCGGAGTCTCGCTCTGTCACCCATGCTAGAGTGCAGTGGTGCGATCTTGGCTCACTGCAAGCTCCACCTCCTGCTTTCACGCCATTCTCCTGACTCAGCCTCCTGAGTAGCTGGGACTACAGGCGCCCGCCACCACGCCCGGCTAATTTTTTGTATTTTTAGTAGAGACGGGGTTTCACCGCGTTAGCCAGGATGGTCTCAATCTCCTGACCTTGTGATCTTCCCCCCTTGGCCTCCCAAAGTGCTGGGATTACAGGTGTGAGCTACCATGCCCGGCCTTCTTTTCTTTTCTTTTCTTACTTTTTATTTTTATTATTTTTTTTGTGTGTGATGGAGTCTTGCTCTGTTGCCCAGGCTGGAGTGCAGTGGTGTGATCTCGGCTCACTGCAACCTCGCCTCCTGGGTTCAAACGATTCTCCTGCCTCAGCCTCCCGAGTAGCTGGGATTACAGGTGTGCGCCACCACGCCTGCCTAATTTTTGTATTTTTATTAGAGACAGGGTTTCACCATGTTGGCCAGGCTGGTCTCGAACTCCTGACCTCACGTGATATGCCCACTTTGGCCTCCCAAAGTGCTAGGATAATAGGCATCAGCCACTGTGATGCCTGACCTTTTTTTTTTTTTTTTTTTACATTGAATACATATTACTCTTATGAAAAAAAATTAAAACAATAGAAGAGAACTCTATGCCAGTGGATATTAGAAACACACTTTTAACTAATCTGGGAAAGAAGGGTAGTTGGGAATTTTTATGAGCAAAGATCACTATATGACAGCTAAATTGGCTTTTGGGGTGGTTTTGAGAATAGTTTTAGCCTAAATTTCAAGCTGGGCTTAGAACCCTCCAGAAAAAAGTTCTTCTGAAAACAGACAAACTCACAAACTGGTATTTAAATAAAATAGTGCTCAGCCCTGACCAAAGGGTAGAAGAGAAACTTGATTGCAGGAGTAAAGAACTCAGAGTTAGGTCATTGTTTCAACTTGATGCCAAGATAATTGAGTAACATGATACTGTGTACCTGTGATTTACGTAATCTCAATGTAGTTTCTTGTGATTAGTTGGTGCACTTGAACTGATTTACGGAAAGTGCAGTTTGGAGAAGGTAGAAGCTTGGCCTCATCCCTTGGGTGGTGCCATTATGAAGGTGTCCCAGTAAGGGAAGGTGATGTTAGGCCACCACCTGAGGAAGACCTTGGTGTGGAGGCTGTCCTGCATTGCCCACTTCATAATCTAATGGGAGGTAATGTGCTTCAGTGCCACCAGTTCATGGCAGAATGCTACTTCTCTCTGGGGATAGGGGAAAGAGAAGGGCTTGTGGATGAGTCCTCCAAGTAAGTATTTAAGATGTGATAGCCATGAAAATTATGAGATATTCGTGGTCTAAAATTGTAGAATAAAAATGATAACCTTACAGATGGCAAGTAATTTTTTTCCTTTTCCTTTTTTTCCTTTTTTTTTGTAGTTGCAAGATTTAATAGAGCGAAAACAGAGCTCCCATACAAAGGGAGGGGACCCAAAAAGGGTAGCCGTTGCCGCCTCGAATGCCTGGGTTTATATCCCGATCATTGTCCCTCCTGCTGTGCTCTCAGGCGATAGATGATTGGCTATTTCTTTGCCTACTATTTTTGCCTAATTAGCATTTTAGTGAGCTCTCTTTACTACCTGATTGTTTGGGTGCGAGCTAAGTTGCAAGCCCCGTGTTTAAAGGTGGATGCGGTCACCTTCCCAGCTAGGCTTAGGGATTCTTAGTTGGCCTAGGAAATCCAGCTAGTCCTGTCTCTCAGTCCCCCCTCTCAGCAGGAAAACCCAAGTGCTGTTGGAGAGGTTGGCCGATGACCGCTCTAACTGCTTCCTGCTGAATTGGGGCGTAATAGGGGTTGTGCAGTTGGGATTTCCTCAGGAGAGGTGCCTTTGATGTCATTAACATCGGAGCATGGGCTAGCAGGCCGGTCCAGGGGTCCGCGGTAGATCTTAGTCATGGACTGCATCTGGAGCTCCATTTGAAGAACCATTTGTAGCTTTACAGCTTCGATTCTGGAAGAAACAAACTTAACAAGGAGGTTAAAGATACATGGTCGAAAGAGGAGGAGCAATATTATAGCTGCTAGAGGTCCTAAGAAGGGGAGACTCCAGGGCATCCATTGGCTGAGGAGGCCCCAGGGTCCGGTGTTTTGAAGCTCCTCTGCTCTACGTTGTATTTGATCTTGAATTTCTTTAACTTTCTCGGTGATGATTCCAGATTGTTTAGTTTTCTTAAAAAGATAATTTTGTTTTTCTTCTAAGTGTTGATACATTGGCTCCCTTTCTTCCTTTCTCTTCTCTTAAAAAGAAGGTTTTTGCTTTTTTTCCTTTTAAACTTTAACCCATTGGCATCTTTTCTGCACCTTAAAATTCTGGAAGCTTTTAACTTTCAGTTTAATTATACAAAGTCAAGTGTGTATTTTAATTTGGTCCTTGAGTGGGTTTTGCATTTTAAAAATTGAACTGTGAGAGTATAAAAATGTGTTAAGGATAAAGTATGGAAGTATACTTTTGTATGAATCCTGAATAACAATTTCTACTCATTTGAAATGCTAATGAACTGCAGTTACTTAGTTTCTAAATTTAGCTATTTCAGATTTATAAGTGCCAGGGAACTCACTATTTCGTGTAGGTATTTTTTATAAGCTGACTCTGTGTAACAAGATAGAGTACATAAGAATAAAACATAAATAATACAACTTACAGAGTACCAGAGAAAATAAAACTAGGAGTATAACATTAGATGAGTAAATCAATTACAAAATTTGAGTTTCAGACGTAGCTGTAAGTTTCCTCACTGCTAAAGTAAAAAAAGCTGGCTCAATTTTTATTGAAGAAAAGCAAAAATACTATTTTTAGGTAGCAAGACCTTCTATAGCTGTAATTTCCAAATAAACGTTCCTGTGACTGTATAGGGGAGGAGGTGCTGAGTGATGAGGAGGTAAAGTTCTCTGAAATCATTTGCAGGAAATTAATGAATTTAACATGGTTTTTTTTTTTTTTTTGGACAAGATCTCACTCTATGGCCCAGGCTGGAGTGCAGTGATATGATCATGGCTTACTACAGCTTCGACTTCTCAGGCTCAGGTGATCCTCCCACCTCAGTCTCCAGAGTAGCTGAGAATACAGGCATGAGATACCATGCCTGGCTAATTTTTGTATTTTTGTAGAGTCGGGTTTCTGCCATGTTGCTGAGGCTGGTCTCAAACTCCCTGGCTCAAGCGATCCACCTGCCTCGGCCTCCCAAAGTTCTAGGATTATAGGTGTGAGTCACTGTGCCCAGCCACATGTCAATTGTAAGAGAGAGTCATTAAGTGTTTGGTGGTTTTTTTAAAATAAGATACATGTAAGAAATGTTTAAGACAGAGTAGGGGGAATAAATATACCTCTATTTTTTTGTTGTTTAAAAGCACTTTCTCAACTTCAAAATAGAGTTCTCTAATTCACCTTGTTTGCCATCCATCTACTGGTTGACTTGTCTCAAACAGCAACACTAATACTTTTGGTAATTGTTTGAATGAACAAAAACTGTTTATTCATTGCTGTCAGTTTAATCATAATTCCAAACTAAATGACTGAATTATTTTTCACTTTTTAAAATTTAATTTTACTTTAAGTTCTGGGAGACGTGCAGAATGTGCAAGTTTGTTACATAGGTATACGTGTGCCATTGTGATTTGCTGCACCCATCAACCCATCATCTAGGTTTTAAGCCCCACATGCATTAGCTATTTGATATTTTTCACTTTTCAGTTGCCTGGTTTGATAGGAGCTAGATATAATCTAACTGATAGAATGAACTGTACTCTGTTTATGCAATCCACTTAGTTCTTTGGACACATAGCATATTTATTCTGTCAACATTTTCTCAGTTAAGAGTTGGTTTAACTGGATTGTGTTTGAGTTGATTCATTGGCTTGCTTTTGATATATCCTTCTTCCAAATAAAAATTCCTTTAAAAAATTTATATTAATTTTTTTTGGGAGGTGAGAGTTGAGGGTTGTGATTCTGAGAACAAAATCCGTGGCTCTGGGTCTGGTTTTATTTGAAAAATTATTTGTGATGTATTGAGGATTTATTATATAGAGGATTTATTCAATGGATCCATTATTACTTCTGTAGGCTTAAACAAATGCTTTACAAATGTTTAGTCATGTAGAAACTTTAGGATTGATAAATGTTATGACATTATTCTTTTCTGTCAGTGGGCAACCCTAGAAATGAGCAGTTGTTTTATGGAATCAGCTAGCTCTGGGGTATCAGTAGCAAAATTGTGTCTGTGATGTCTCAAGCTCTCAAGCTTTTGTGTTTGTGCAGATAATTCAGGAATACCCATTTTATAGCAATTTGGTGTTACCGACATGACAGTTGATTGTCCTTTCACCTCTCTTCCATGTTCCCCAACTTGTTAAGAAAGTTTGATTTCACTCTCTGTTCCCTAAATGAAACCTATGTGAGTTCTTGAATTCAGTTTCAGTGGAAAGTTTCTAGGTTAAGCCAAAAAGTCAAGATTTTTCTTCGGAGCTAACTTTTTTTTTTTTTTTTTTTTTTTTTTTTTTTGAGACAGAGTCTTGCTCTGTCACTCAGAGGCAGGTGGATCACCTGAGGTCGGGATCACCATGATCTCGGCTCACTGCAACCTCTGCCTCCCGGTTTCGAGTAATTCTCCTGCCTCAGCCTCCTGAGTAGGTGGGACTACAGGCGTCTGCCACCACACCCAGCTAATTTTTTGTATTTTTAGTAGAGATGGGGTTTCACCCTATTGGCCAGGCTGGTCTCAAACTCCTGACCTCAGGTGATCCACCTGCCTTGGCCCTCCAAAGTGCTGGGATTATAGGTGTGAACTACCATGCCCAGCCAGGAGCTAACTTTATGTATTTTAGCCAAAAAAAAAAAAAAAAAAAAAAAAAAAGGAGATAAAAGGGAGATACTTTCAGATACTTTCATTCCATTTTAGAGGTGAGCCTTTTTTTTTTAGCTTATATTTTATTTTTTATATTTTTATTTTTGTTTTTTATTATACTTTAAGTTTTAGGGTACATGTGCACAACGTGCAGGTTAGTTCCATATGTATACATGTGCCATGTTGGTGTGCTGCACCCATTAACTCGTCATTTAACAGTAGGTATATCTCCTAATGCTATCCCTCCCCCCTCCCCCCAGGTGAGCCTTTTTAAAAAAATAAAAATAAAAATAATAAGGCTGGGCTCGGTGGCTCACTTCTGTAATCCTAGCACTTTGGGAAGCTGAGGCAGGTGGATCACCTGGGGTCGGGAGTTCAAGACCAGCCTGACCCACATGGAGAAACCCCATCTCTACTAAAAATACAAAATTAGCCAGGGTGGTGGTGCATGCTTGTAATCCCAGCTACTCGGGAGGCTGAGGCAGGAGAATCGCTTGAACCTGGGAGGCAGAGGTTGCGGTGAGCCGAGATCACGCCGTTGCACTCCAGCCTGGGCAAAAAGAGTGAAACTCCGTCTCAAAAAATAATAATAATAATAATAGGAAACAGAAACGTAGAGGAGGTATACTTAAAGAAAAAATTAAAAGAACAATGTACCCTTGCAGAGTGGCAAAAGTAAGAATATATAATAACCATGAAATAAGTCTATTTCTAGGTGTGTCTGTATGTGTGTATGTGTGTCTGATAGTACTGTGGATCTTAGTATGTTTATATAAATATACATACCTGCTCAACAAGTTCTGGGATATTCAACTAAATGAAATAATTACTGGCAATAGATTGCATTAAAACTTTTTCTTTTATTGTTGTGGGAAGAAAACAAAATGTTAAACTCTGATTTAATACCATCCTTAGTAATTAGGAATGATCTGTGTCTCCTGACTTTCAGCTCTACTGGATTTCCTAAGCATTGTTATTTAACTTTTGCAATGGAACAGAATGCCTCTTTCAGTACGATAGGCAGAGTTTCTCCAATATTCTGGTTTGGTAAATCCACATACATACAATATACTTTGTTTTCTTTATTTTAAAAAATAAGCAATTTTATGGTTGGGCATGGTGGCTCGTGCCTGTAATACCAGCACTTTGGGAGGCATAGGCAGGAGGAAGTGATCACTTGAGGCCAGGAGTTTGAGACCAGCCTGGGGAACATAGCAAGACCCTGTCTGTACAAACTATTTAAAAATTAGCTGGGTGTGGTGTCCTGCACCTATAGTCCTAGCTATTCCGGAGGCTAAGGTGCAAGGATCACTTGAGTCCAGGAGTTTGAGGCTTTGGTGAGCTATGATTGCAACACTGCACTCTAGCCTGAGTGACAGAACAAGACCCTTTTTTATTTTTGTAAGTAAAGTTGAATTCATAAGGAGTGTCTGGTCTTATTTTCCTTTAAGTCAATGATTCCCTGACATGACTCCATAAACCAGTGGTAAACTATGACAAAGGTCTCACAGGAAACATGAAATGAACTTTTCCATAAATCTAAATGTGTTCAGTGAAAAGGACTGCCCCTTTAGTCTGAGATTTTGTCCTTTCTACATTTTTGGTGTTAAAATGTATACTTATTTTTTAGGAAAAGATTGTTTTTAACTTTGTAAAATTTTGGGAGGAAATTTTGGTTTTTGAGATTCAAATGTTTGGAAGCCAGTGTTTTAAAACTCCTTGTCCATAGACTGCAATCTTTAAGTGCTCAGTATATCAGAGAGACTCTCCTAAACTAAAATGGATAGGAATCTGTGGGTCAGATTACTTTTTAAAACATATACTTTTTAAGTTAGCTTTTGTTAGGTCATGCTGTGATAATAAACAATTCCAAACTCTCAGTGGCTTTCTGGGACAAAGCTTTATTTCTTTCTCCTGTTATGTGTACCCTGTTGATTGCTGTGGGGTGGCTGTGGTTGCTGTATCTCTCCATCTGTCGTTGTCTTGGGACCCAGTCTGAAGAAGCAGCAACTGCCTAGGACATGCCATTCTCATGACAGAGGGAGCAAAGAGACATAGCTGAATTGTTTTTGTTTGTAAGTGTTGCTGCTGCTCTTATTCTGATGTCCAAAGGGAGTCCCATGGCCAAACCTGATGCTAATGGAGATGAGGAAGTAGAATTCTCCTACAGTCCTTGCAAATAACATGGCAACAGGTAGAGACAAGAATCCTCCTGTAGGAGGGGACCAATAACGGGGAGTAATAATAACATCCATCACAGTATTAATCACATCGAAGCAGTCTTGTATATGCACAATTTGAAGAACAATAATAAACACTAGGTATCCACCACCAAGCTTAAAAAATATAACCAATACCTTTGGAACCTCCTGGGTGCTTTTGTATCACTTCACCAAATGTAAGCACTCTTGAAATGTGTGTTTGTCATATCCTTATTCTTATATTCCATTGTATAGATATGCCACAATTTATCCTTTCTCATGGATTAATTCCATTTTTTTTTTTTTTTGCTAGTATGGATAATGCTACCAAGAACATTCTTTCATGTGTCTTCCGGTGTACAGTGTGAATTTCTTTAGGGCAGGGATTTAAGGATGGAAATGCTGGACTGTGGGGCACATGCCTCTCAGTTTTGGTAGATAATGCCAAATTGTTTTCCAAAGTGCTTTTGGCAGTTTATACTTGCACAAGTAGGGCTGTATGCATTACCACTGCTTACATCCTTGTTCACACTTGAAAGCCTGGTAATATCAAATGATTCCTTTTTGAATGTATTGGGAGGTGCTTCTCAAAGTAACGCAAATCCTTTGGGATACCATTTAAAGTACGGATTTTGATTCAGGAGGTTGAGTTGGGATGGGAGCTGACTGAGGTCCTGCATTTCTTAGTCTCCCAGTTGATGCCATGCCACTGGACCCAAGACCACACTTTGATAACAAGAATCTAAGGCACTAAATACAGTCATGCATCACTTAACGAAGGGCTTAATGATGGGGATAAATTCTGAGAAATGTGTTGTTAGATGCATTTCATCATTGCGTATCATAGAGTATGCTAACATAAACCTAGATGGTAGAGCCTACCACACGCCAAGGCTGTGTGGTATGGCCTATTGCTCCTAGGCTACAGTACAGTAACGTATTATACAGGTTTGTATAGCACATTACTCTACTGAATATTATAGGCAGTTGTTACACAATGGTAAGTATTTGTGTATCTAAAAATAGAAAACGTATAGTAAAAACACAGTATAAAAAATAAAAAATGATACACCTGTATAGGGCATTTACCATGAATGGAGTTTTCAGTACTGGAAGTTGCTCTGGGTAAGTCAGTGAGTGGTGAGTGAATGTGAAGGGCTAGGACATTACTGTGCACTACTGTAGACTTTATAAACACACTTAGGCTACACAAAATGTACAAAAATATTTTTCTTTGTTAAACTATAGCTTACTGCAACTTTTAATTTTTCATTGTTTCAATTTTAATTTAAAAAATTGTTTAGAGGCAGGGTCTTGCTCTATCATCCACTGGGGTGCAGTGCACAATCATAGCTTACTGTAATCTTGAGCTCCTGGACTCAAGGAAAACTCCTGCCTTGGCCTCCCAAAGTGTTGGGATTACAGGCATAAGCCACTGCACCCAGCCTGTAACATTTTTACTTTATAAACTTTAAATATTAAAAATATTGACTTTTGTAATAATACTTAGCTTAAAACACACACATTGTACAGCTGCACAAAATATTTTCCTTCTTTGTTTCCTTATTCTATATATTTTTTTCAATTTTTGTTTTTTTCTTTTACTTTTAAAAACCTTTTTATTAAAATCTAAGACACACACTGATATAGTTTGGCTCTGTGTCCCTACCCAAATCTCATCTTGTCGCTCCCGTAATTCCCACATGTTGTGGGAGGAACCCAGTGGGAGGTGACTGAATTATGGGGGCAGGTGTTTCTTGTGCTGTTCTCATGATAGTGAATGGGTCTCATGAGATCTGATGGTTTTAAAAAATGGGAGTTGCCTTGCACAAGCTCTCTCTTTGCTTGCCACCATCTACGTAAGATGTGACTTCCTCCTCCTTGCCTTCTGCCATGATTGTGAGGCCTCCCCAGCCACATGAGTCCAACTAAACCTCTTTCTTTTGTAGATTGCCCAGTCTTGGGTATGTCTTTATCAGTAACATGAAAATGGACTAATACACACACACATTAGCATAGGCCTCCATAGGGTCAAGATCATCACTATCACTGTCTTCCACCTTCACATCTTGCCCCACTGCAAGGTTTTCTGGGCCAGTAGCACACAAAGGAGCAGGTATACATGCTAAAATAATATAAAAAGTATAGTATAGTAAATTCATAAACCAGTAACAAAATCATTATTTATTATCATTGGCAAATATTATGTACTACATATATGTAACTGTATGTGTTATACTTTTATGTGACTGGCAGCACAGTAGGTGTATTTATACCAGCATCACCACAAACATGTGGCTAATGCCTCATGCTATGACATTTTTACAGCTATGATGTCACTAGGCAACAGGAATTTTTTTTTTTTTTTAAGACAGTCTCGCTCTGTTGCCCAGGCTGGAGTGCAGTGGTGTAACCTTGGCTCACTGCAACCTCTGCCTCCTGGGTTCAACCAATTCTCGTGGTTCAGCCTCCCGAGTAGCTGAGATTACAGGTGTGTGCCTTCATGCCCAGCTAATTTTTGTATTTTTACTAGAGACAGGGTTTCGCCGTGTTGGCCAGGCTGGTCTCAAACTCCTGGCCTCAAGTGATCCACCTAGCACGGCCTCGTAAAGTGCTGGAATTACAGGCGTGAGCTCTCTGCACCTGGGCTGGCAATAGGAATTTTTGAGCTCCATTGTAATCTTATGGGACCACCATCATATATGTGGTCCATCCTTGACCACAATGTTGTTAGGCAGTACGTGACTGTAGTCAGAGTGGCCTTTGTGTTGTTTGCCTGTAGCACCTAAAGAGTCTTTGGAACAAAACCAGTAAATAACAACATTTGTTACATCCAATTTAATCCAGGATTTTTGAGTCATGCTTGATATTTTTATTGACAGTACATGAACAATTTCAATAATTCTTAAATTTTATTTATTTTTAATAAATAATAGCTATATATGATATGTAATGTGATATTTTGATCTATGTATACATTATAGAAAATATTCAATCAAGATAACTAACATATACATCACCTCACTGACTTTTTTTTTGTGGTGAGAATATTGAAAATCTATTTTTTTTTGGCATTTTGAAACATAGAATACATTATTAACTGTGGTCAACATACAGTGCAATAGATCACCAAAACTTACTCTTCCAGGCCGGGCGTGGTGGCTCATGCCTATGATCCCAGCACTTTGGGAGGCTGAGGAGGGCAGATCACCTGAGGTCAGGAGTTTGAGACCAGCCTGGCTAACATGGTGAAACCCCATTTCTACTAAAAATACAAAAAATTAGCCGGGCGTGGTGGCATGCCCCTCTAATCCCAGCTACTTGGGAAGCTGAGGCAGGAGAATTGCTTGAACCTGGGAGGCGGAGGTTGCAGTGGGCCAAGATCGTACCATTGCACTGCAGCTTGGGCAACAAGAACGAAACTCTATCTCAAAACAAACAAACAAACAAACAAAAACTTTCTTTCCCAGTCTAACTGAAACTTTATACCTTTTGAGCAACAACTTTCCTTTCCCCATTCCTCTTCCTCCCCACCGCCCATTGTAACCACCTGTCTACTCTCTGTTTCTAAGAGATCAACTTTTTCAGATTCCACATAAGTACAATATTTTTCTTTCTGTGCCTAGCTTATTTCAATTAGCGTAATGTCATCCGGTTCCGTCCATGTTGTCAAGAATTACAGAATTTTCTTACTTTTTAAAGCGGAATAGTATTCCATTGTAGTTTATAAACCACATTGTATTTATCGATTCATCTGTTGATGAACACCTAGATTACTTCCATATCTTGGATATTGTGAACAATACTGAAATGAACATGGGAGTGCAGATAGAATCCCAAGCTGTGATTTTAACCACTCTACTTTCTGTACCTGTTGTAGATGCTCTTTTTTTTTTCTCTAAACCTCTGTCTTGTACAAATATTGGCCATTAAGGAATAAAGTAGTGGATCTTTTCTTCTAAGCATTTTGTTGCTTTATAGTTTACAAAGAGAGTCCAGAATTTAAACCTAAGCCATCTAAGCTTCTGAATAGCTTATACTGAAGTAAGAATCCTAGGAGTTTTAAAGACACTGGTTCTTCCCAGCTATGCTACTATTAGATTAGTATAACTTATTAAAGTAGCTAGAGATAAATATCCCAATGGCACTCTTTAAGCACAGTAAAGCCAGTGGAAACTGCCCAATTTTATTTCTTATTTTTTTAATTTACTTGTTTTTCCATTCATTGATGGATTGATGGATAACAAATATAGAACAAATGATTTAAATTTTGTGGTATATATGCACAATGCCCATTTTAAATCGACCATAAAACTTAAACAATTTTTTTTTTAGTAGCTTTATGAGTACAAGTAGTTTTGGCCTACATGGATGAATTGTATAGTGGTGAAGTCTGGGATAGCGCACCCATCACCCAAGTAGTGTGCATTGTACCTAATAGGTGGTTTTTGTCCTTTACCCTCCTCCCACCCTCCCCCTTTCTGAGTCTCCAGTGTCCATTATACCACTCTGTATGCCTTTGCATACCCATAGCTTAGCTCCCACTTAAAACTAAGAACATGCAGTAGTTGGTTTTCCATTCCTGAGTTACGTCACTTAGAATAATGGCCTCTAGCTCCATCCAAGTTGCTGCAAAAGACATTATTTTGTTCTTTTTTATGGCTGAGCAGTATTTCATGGTGTATATATATGGGTGTGTGTGTGTGTGTGTGTGTATTTATTTTCTTTATCCTCTAATTCATTGATGGGCACTTAGTTTGGTTCCATATCTTTGCAATTGTGAGTTGTGCTGTAATAAACAGATAAACATACCCGTGCGGGTGTCTTTTTGATGTGATTACTTCTTTTCCTTTGGGTAGATACTCAGTAGTGGGATTGCTGAATCGAATGGTAGATCCACTTTTAGTTCTTTAAGAAATCTCCATACTATTTTCCATAGAGGCTGTACAAATTTACATTCCCACCAGCAGTATATAAACATTCTCTTTTCACCACATCCATGATAACATCTATTGTTTATTGACATTTTAATAATGGGAGTTTTGGCTGGGGTTAGGTGGTATTTCATTGTGGTTTTAATTTGCATTTCCCTGATGATTAGTGATTTTGAGCACTTTTTAATATGTTTGCTGGCCATTTGTATGTCTTCTTTTGAGAAGTGTCTATTCATGTCATTTGCCTACTTTCTGATGGGATCATTTGTTTTTTTCTTGCTGATTTGACTTCCTTGTAGAACCTGGATATTAGTCCTTTGTGGGCTGCATAATTTGCAAATGTTTTCTCCCATTCTGTAGGTTATGTTTACTCTGATGACTGTTTTTTGGCTCTGCAGAAGCTTTTTCATTCAATTATGTCTCATTTATTTATTTATTTTTATTGCATTTGCTTTTAGGGGTCTTGGCCATAAATTCTTTGCCTACACCAATGTCCAGAAGAGTTTTTTTCCTAGGTTTTCTTCTAGAATTTTTATGGCTTTAGGTATTAGATTTAAGTCTTTAATCCATTTGGAGTTAATTTGTGTATAGGGTGAGAGATAGGGATCCAGTTTCATTCTTCTACATGTGGCTGTCTAATTTTCTCAGCGCTGTTTATTGAATAGAATGTCCTTTTCCCAATTTATGTTTTTATGTGCTTCTTGAATATCAGTTGGTTGTATTTGGCTTTATTTTTGGGTTCTTTATTCTCTTCCTTTGGTCTATATATCTACTTTTATACCAGTATCATGCTGTTTTGGTTACTATATCTTTTTTTTTTTTTTTTTTGAGACAAAGTCTCACTGCGTCACCCAGGCTGGAGTGCAGTGAGGCAAACACAAATCACTGCAGCCTTGACCTCCCAGGCTCCAGTGCTTCTCCCACCTCAGCCTCCCGAGTAGCTGGGACTACAGGTGCACGCCATCATGCCCAGCTAATTTTTGCATTTTTTGTAGAGACAAGGTTTCGCCATGTTGCCCAAGCTGGTTCCAACTCCTGGGCTCAAGTAGTTCTCCTGACTCGGCCTCCCAAAATGCTGTGATTGCAGGCATGAGCCACTGCACCCTGCCTACTATATCCTTATAGTATAGTTTGAAGATAGGTAATGTGATGCCTCCAGATTTGTTCTTTTTGCTTAGGATTGCTCACAAAGCTATTTTGATTGTAATTCATTATTCAGCGAGAAGAGTTTATAATAGGTGATTTATTTAGTTAAAGGAAGAAAGTTTAAGGAATCATTAAGGAGATAATAGACCTTGTCAATAAGCAAGCATTGAAATAACTGATAATTATTCATTAACCAGATAAAAAGAAGGATAAAATTTTAAAAAGCCCACATTTTCCTCAATGCATGATGGTGATATGTGGTCTGTGGCATATACTTGTATCAAGGTCATTCCTGGCACTTTCAAACTATATTATTTAAAAACACACACACAAAAAAACAAAAACAGCTGTTAGGACAGAAACACCACTCAGAGTAGCTTAAGCAATGAAGAAGATTTATTGGCCTATAGTTGGGAAGAACAGGAATGGAGTGGGTTTTAACTAAATGGTATAGAGATTCTAATTATGTTGTCAGGACTCTCTTACCGCCTAGCTCTGATTCCCTCTTTCTGTAGATCCTCTTCTCATGTAGATGGCTTTCTTCCAAGTGGTGGTGATGATGGTGGTGGTAGAAGGAGCTTTGTAAGGAGGAAGACATAGTGACAGAAAGTTTCAGAATTAAGTCATTCCAAAGGAAAGTGAGAACTTTCTTCCCCCAAAGGCCTTCCCCTCTGAAATAGCCCTGTAAGTCATTTATTCTTTGTTTAATCAACTGTTTCCTCCATAGCCTTTATCACAAATTATCTCTTTTATTTATGTGCTTACCTGATTATTGTTTTTCCTTCCAATTACAAGGTAAAATCCATCAGAGCAGTAACTGTGCCTATTTGTTTCATTACTGTAGCCCCAGCATCTTGTAGGCACTCAGGAAATAGTAAGCAGCAAATATATAAAATTCCAGGAAGGGACTCAGATCCTCCTTGAGCCATTTGTCATTATTGTGGTCTGCAGGGTAGGGTACTGTGATTGATGTACCTACTAGAATCTCATGGAATAGGGAAATGGATTTACCATAGGTAATGGAGATACCATTAGCTAAAGGAATTGGGAAAAGATGCTGAGCAAACAACAACAAAAAATATCTGTCTAGCATATATGTTTTTTGTCCTTTAAGCACAGTTTCATATTTTACCCAACTGCCTAGTCTGATGTGTAAGGTTATGCAGATTCTGCACTGCATGAAGGTGCTTGCTGAGGGGACAGAGCGTGGGCTAAAATCCAGCCCAGAGCTCCATTTACAGGGCTTCCTTTTTCCAGGAGGCACTCTGTTTTTAATTTTGTACACATTTGGATGGTCTCTGTGTATGGTATCCCTGGTTGAGTATCCATCTCTGCATCTAAACTTCTGGATAGCTTATACCGAAGTAAGAATACTAGGAGCAAAAGTATGACCTGGATGTGTCTGTGCATCTGGATCCCACTGGCCAGTTCAGTGTTGACTATGTGCTTAGCCACGTTCTGCACATATTCTGCGAGATGACTGATCTTGGGAAATTCTGAGATGACTGGTCTTGGGAAATTCCCCCTTGTTTTCTTTCTCTCCTCTCTATTTTTCTACCTAGTTTTGCTATTTGGTCAGGTTTTCAAAGCACAGATTTTGAGCTTTCTGAACTTTAGAATGGCTGAATGGTGACACTGTCATCTCTCTTTCTTGTTTACCTACATTTCTCTGCATTTCCATTTTGATCATCCTGGTAATTCTGCATCAGGAAGGAAGTTTCCTGTCACTGGTCCTCCTATGGAATAGACCTGTCTTATAGCTCAATCTCTTTGGGGTTTGTTTTGCATTTTATTTGATTAAAGATCTATTGGGGCAGTGAAATACTCACTACTTTTTAAAAAGGTAGATGAGTTGAAGGAACAGACACTCACTCAATCTAACTCATGTGAGGCTGAAGGGAATCTCCTAAGTTCCAGATGTATAGCTCAGCCTTTCATTACCTGGAAGGCTCTTTGCCCTTTTCTCTCTTTCTGGGACTACATCGTTTTATCTCTGCTTCACTCTGGCCATTGGTTTCATTAATCTGATTTTCTTTAAACACCAACTTTCTGTCTATACTGGCCAGCCTATAAGTGGCAAAAATGGGAACTAGTGCTTAATCTACTCATTGGAGTCTCAGTGCAAGTCCACAGGAAGTCTGCACCGTAATCATCACATGGAAAAGTTAAAAATAAAAAAGATTTATGGGCCTCAAACACAGACATTCTGAGTCAGTAGGTCTGGTGTCCTGGAATCTGTATTTTAAAAATGTTCCTCAGAAGGAATTCCCAGATCCCAGACCCCTCTGTAATCACAAGAGAGAGGAAAGGAAAGTGAGTGAGTGATGGAATTGATGAACCAGGCCCTAACACCCACTTACGTCCTACATAGCCCCTTCTCTTTCTCCCTTTGCCATTCCTTGCTATTGATCTTCCTATCCAGAGAGGAGATGGATATTCTAAGACATTGGAAACAAATACTGAGGAATATAGTAGTTTTCATTAAAAGCAGCAATAGTAGCAGCAACAATTCTCAGTCTAGCTTGGCAGGAACGCAGTCCAGTTAGGTTTTGGGGCCACCCATCCCTTATCAAATCAGTGCCATTTTTTTGGTCTTAGATGCTCTTGGAAGTATAAGACAGGCCTAGGTGTTTCTGAGAAACACCTGATAGCTTGGAAAGCCTTGCCAGCTATGGCAGCAATTATCAGGTTTTCTTCCTGGTCAGGTGGTGGGTGACCTTGCAGCTTCAGTGCCCATCACTCTTTGATGTGCCACAGTTATATGTTTGAGTCTCTTAGTTCAAAGTCTTCAAAGAGACTCTAGTTACTGAGTGGCCAGCCAGTCAGGGGTCTACCCTGGGATTATGGGCCAGAGCAGACTGAGAACTATGAATGGACAGAGCAGGGCATAAATAAGTGCGTTACTAGCTTTCTTCTGGCTGGTTTGCAAATGGAGGTTTAAGTGAATATTTGTAATTTCTTTTTAGTTTTGTTATTCCTAAATGAAAGAAGGTTTATGTTCCTAAATCAATTATAATGAGTTTTTATATCTCAGAACTACAAATATGACTCCAGCCTCATTTTATCTGTGAAATAAATGCCCTATATAGTATTCAGGATACCTACCAAGTGTTTTTATAGTAAACATCATCCTTGTCTCTTCATATCTTAATAATAAAATGTATATTATATTAAGTTGTAAATAAAGTAATATGGTTTATTATTTAATGTTTAAAGTATAATGCCATATATCTTTTGTTGTGTACTGACAGATGCAAAGGGTATAGCAATTTGATTCTGAGTCCTTGCAATAGTAATAAAAGCCATTACTTTATTTAAAACATTTGTCCACTGTGGGATTTCAGAGGCAGTTGAAGACCTTACGTGGATATTGATCACATAAAGTATGCAAAGATAAGAAATACTTTTAACCAAGATTGAGCACAAAAATAGCTCTGTATTATATTTCTGTACACAAAGCAGTTGTGTGGCACAAAACAGTTATGTTTTAAGCCCACAAAGTATAGTATCAGTACCGTAGGGTTGGTTTAAGAACATGTGTTTTTAATACCTTTATAAGAATTGAAGTATCTATCTTGATACTGAAACTATCTTGTTTCTCTGATTTTTAAAAATTATTTTATTTTTCCAGATCCAGTCCTTCTGTGGAACTTCTGAACATCTTTTATTAGTGGAAATATTTTCTACACAATGAAGTCAACAACTTAATTTAAACCAGTGTTTGTGCGGTTCTGATTCATCTGCTGTGGCTCCCGAAGCTTGAGATCTAAAGAGTACAGGGTCTTTTGTGATGACAATATGACTAATAGTAAAGGAAGATCTATTACCGATAAAACAAGTGGTGGTCCAAGTAGTGGAGGAGGTTTTGTAGATTGGACTTTACGTTTAAACACAATTCAATCCGACAAGTTTTTAAATTTACTCTTGAGTATGGTTCCAGTGATTTACCAGAAAAACCAAGAAGACAGGCACAAAAAAGCAAACGGCATTTGGCAAGATGGATTATCAACTGCAGTACAGACTTTTAGTAATAGATCTGAGCAACACATGGAGTATCACAGTTTCTCAGAGCAGTCTTTTCATGCCAATAATGGGCACGCATCATCAAGCTGCAGCCAAAAGTATGATGACTATGCCAATTATAATTACTGTGATGGAAGGGAGACTTCAGAAACCACTGCCATGTTACAAGATGAAGATATATCTAGTGATGGTGATGAAGATGCTATTGTAGAAGTGACCCCAAAATTACCAAAGGAATCCAGTGGCATCATGGCATTGCAAATACTTGTGCCCTTTTTGCTAGCTGGTTTTGGAACAGTTTCAGCTGGCATGGTACTGGATATAGTACAGGTGGGTTTTCATCTTTGTTTAACTTTACTGTCTTTTTTTGTTATTCCATTTCTGTTTAAAATGCTTTATGTAGGTTACTACTCTCAAACATTCACTTTAGATTTAATTTATCCCTTGGTAAAATGAACAGATGCTGACTCTGGGAGAGAATCTATTTCTAGGTGGGAGTTTTTCTTTTTTCCCCTTTAGAAATTCTGAAAGAATAGTTATTCTGACTGTAAAGTAACTCTTCTCTACAGACCTCGGAAGAGCTTGGTTAAAAGAAAATCTTCCCAAAATGTTATATTTAAATACTTTCTTACTTTTAAAATAAAAATTAATATATACTCATTAAAATGACTTCAAGCATTAGAGGGTATTAAATAAAACATGAAGTTTCTCCTATTCCTTATCTCCGAATCAAAACTCTCCTCCTCTCCAGAGATTACCATTGTGAAGTGTTCGTTGTATACACTTGCAGCCTTTTTTCTATGCTTACACATATACATATGAGAGTTTTTCCAAAAATAAAAATAAAATGTTGCATATATTTTTCTGCAACTTATTTTCATTGCTTAATAATACATCTCTCCAAATTGGTATACAAAGATTTTCTGCATTTTAAACTGAGTGCATGATATTCCATTGTATGTATATACCAAAATTTACTTACTCATTCTTCCTTATTGGTGCTGTAATAACTATCCTTATAAGAATATATATTCATATAGTAATGTTTTCATAGGATAGATTTAAAAACAGCATTGTTGGATATTAGGGTATGAATTAATATCTATGTTTAAAATTTTGTAGATACTGTCAAGTCGCATTCCAAAAAATTTGTATCAATTTATACTCCTACTGTCAAAATAGAAGTACTTTTATTTTTTCATGTCCCTATCAACATTGGGTATTTATTTTATTTTATTTTTTTTTGAGACAGGGTCTCGCTCTGTGGCCTAGCTCACTACACCCTCAACCTCCTGGGCTCAAGTAACCCTCCCACCTCAGCCTCTTGAGTAGCTGGTACTACAGGCGCACTACACCTCACTAATTAAAAAAAATTTTTTTTTAGAGACGTGGTCTTGCTGTATTGCCCAGGCAGGTCTCAAACTCCTGGGCTCAAGCAATCCTCCCACCTTGGCCTTTCCAAAGTGCTAGGGATTACAGGTGTGTACCACTGTGCCCAGCCAACATTGGGTCTTCTTGATCTTTTTCATATTTGCCAAATGGCAGGAAAATGTTATCATGTTTTAATTAACATTATTATTAATGTTTAGCATATTGTCATGTGTTTATTGGCCATTCTTTTTCTGTGAATTATTTTTTGTATCTTTTATTTATTTTTAAAATTTATGTGCTACTTATTGATTTGTAGGTATTCTCTTTTTTTTTTTTATTTTTTTTAAGGCGTAGTCTAGCTTTGTCACCCAGGCTGGAGTGCAGTGGCGTGATCTTGGCTCACTGCAACCTCCACCTCCCAAGTTCAAGTGATTCTCCTGCCTCAGCCTCCTGAGTAGCTGGGACCACAGGCTCACGCTACCATGCCTGGCTAATTTTTGTATTTTTAGTAGAGATGTTGGTTAGGCTGGTCTCGATCTCCTGACCTCAAGTGATCCGCCTGCCTCTGCCTCCCAAAGTGCTGGGATTACAGGCATGACCCACCATGTCTAGCCGATTTGTAGGTGTTCTTAATGCCTTGTGGTTACCAAATACCTATTATATAATTATCTTTCTAAAGTAATAAGTTGCCAAAATGTGACATTTTGTTCTGTCAGTTTTTGTTTATCAGTCATAGAAAGGTTGCCTCTGGGAAAGTATTAGATATATTATCCTATAATGTGCTCTTATCTTTCATTGTTTGTTCCCTAAAGGAAACTCAGGTTATTTGTGACTCTAAGATGCTATTCAAGAGGTAACATTTTTATCTAAATGGAAAATGTACATAAATAGAAACATTTTTCCACCATCAGTTGGAGAAAGGATATGAGAGGAACTATATTGCAGTACATTAAAGTTTTAAATAGATAATAATACCAAAGAGAGAGCAAACCTACATCCACTTGAAATATAATTGTTTTAGGTTCTTATAGTAGTATCACAGCTGCGACAATAAATAGGCTGGTTTTGGTTGGGATTTTTTCTTGAGATACCAATTATTCTGAAGAAACACTCAGTATTTAACTATAGAATGGTAACATCTATAGGACTAAGGTGTTAGAGTACAGCTTAGCAGAATGTTTATATAGCTCATTATGTATCTGGAGTAATGTTGACTTACTTCCTGATACTGAGAGAACGGCACACATATAATTGGAAAAAGTTCCTTTTATGATTTTATGAACTTTTACAGTGCTAGCTCTAAGGACTTTATAATGTTAAACTTTAGTGTTAAACATTGTAGAAACGTAATATAAAATTTTTTTTTCTTTTTTTGAGATGGAGTCTTGCTCTTTCACCCAGGCCGGACTGCAGTGGCGCTATCTCGGCTCACTGCAAACTCCGCCTCCCGGGTTCATGCCGTTCTCCTGCCTCAGCCTCCCAAGTAGCTGGGACTACAGGCACCCGCCACCGCGCCCGGCTAATTTTTTGTATTTTTAGTAGAGATGGGGTTTCACCATGTTAGCCAGGATGGTCTCGATTTCCTGACCTCGTGATCCGCCTGTCTCAGCCTCCCAAAGTGCTGGGATTATAGGCGTGAGCCACTGCGCCTGGCCGATATAAATATTTTTAAAGACTTTATTTGAATGTGCTCTTTTAAACTTTTTAATTGAAATGTAATACATCTAGAGTATACAAAATAAAAAATAGAGACTCTGGATTTTCGTAATATAAACAACCATGTAACTATCAACCAGCTCAAGAAATATAATTTTGCCAGTACTGCTTCTTTAGTCCTCCTTGTGCCTTCTTCCAATTGCTGCCCTTTTTGTCCCCATCACCAAAGGTAATCACTAATCTGATTTTCTGGTAAGCACCTCTTTGCTTGTCTTTATAAGTGTGTATCCCTAAACAACATAGTTTGGTTTTACTTGACTCTTTTTAAACTATATAATGGAAGTATAGAACATGGTTTTTTTGTGTGTGTGTGTGGCTTTTTTTCCCTCAACATTATATAAATTTCATGAAACTGTAGTTTATTTCCATTGCTGGATAGTAATCCATTATATGAATATACTGTACCACAATTTATCTATTCTGCTATGAATGGACATTGGGAGGAATGGTGCTTCCAGACTCTTTTTTTTTTGAGACAGTTTCACTCTTGTTGCCCTGGCTGGAGTGCAATGATGCAGTCTCACCTCACTGCAACCTCCAACTCCCAGGTTCAAGCGATTCTCCTGCCTCAGCCTCCCGAGTAGCTGGGATTACAGGCATGTGCCACCACACCTGGCTAATTTTGTATTTTTAGTAGAGATGGGGTTTCTCCATGTGGGTCAGGCTGGTCTTGAACTCCCGACCTCAGGTGATCCGCCTGGCTCAGCCTCCCAAAGTGCTGGGATTACAGGCGTGAGCCACCACACCAGGCTGCTTCCAGACTTTTGATGCACATATGCATGAATTTCTTTTGGGTATATATGTAGAGATGGAATTTCCAGGTCTTAGGATATGGAGATACTCAAATTTAGTAGATGTCATATGATTTTCCACATTGGTTGCACCAATTTACAGTCTAATTAGCAGAGTACAAGAGATCTCAATACTCTATATTCTTATTTCTACTTGGAATCAGTAGTCTTTTTATTTTTAGAAATTCTGGCACATGTGGAGTGGTACCTCATTGTCGTTTTAATGGAGATTTCTGTGATAACTAATGATGTATATTTGGATATTACTGGTAAAGCTTTCTTTGTCCATCTTTCTATTTGTTTTTCTTATAGATTTATGGGAGCTGTTATTTGTTTTTCTTATAGATTTATAGGAGTTATATTTTGGATATGAGCCATTTAGTGCTACATATTTAAAACATCTTTTCTCTCCTCTGTGGCAGAAGTTCTTAATTTTGAAATAGTTCTTTTCCTCCTGCTTTTTCATAGTTTGTGCTTTATGTCTCTCGTCTAAGAAATCTTTCCATACCCTGTGGTAATTAAGATATTCTATTACATTACTTTGTTGAAGCTTTGCTGTTTTGCTCTTACATTTAGATCATTCCCTCCCTGGAATGGATTTTTGTGTAGAGTACGAAATGGGGCTTATGTTTGGTTACTGGTTTCTTGAGGTTTTCTATTTCTTCATGGTTCAATAGTTGTATGTGTCCAGAATTTATCATTGTTGCATGTTTTCCAATTTGTTCGTGCATAGTTGTTCATAATAGTCTTTGATGATTCTTTGTATTTTTGTGGTCTCAGTTGTTATGAATCCTTTTTCATTTCTAATTTTACTTATTTGGGACTTCTCTCTTTTTTTCATAGTCTAGCTAAAAGTTTGTTGATTTTATCTTTTCAAAAAATAACTTTTTGTTTCATTGATCTGTATTTTTTTAGTCTGAATTTCATTATTTCTGCTCTGATCTTTATTTAATTTCTTTTCTTCTACTAATTTGGGGTTTGAATTGTTCTTGCTTTTCTAGTTCTTTGGGGTGCATAGTTAAGTTGTTTATTTGAAGTCTTTCTATTTTTTTTTTTTTTTTGAGATGGAGTCTCACTCTGTTGCCCAGGCTGGAGTGCAGTGGCACGATCACGGCTCACTTCAAGCTCCGCCTCCTGGATTCACACCATTCTCCTGCCTCAGCCTCCTGAGTAGCTGGGACTACACGCGCCCGCCACCCCACCTGGCTAATTTTTTGTGCTTTTAGTAGAGACGAAGTTTCACCGTGTTAGCCAGGATGGTCTCGACCTCCTGACCTCGTGATCCGCACGCCTCGGCCTCCCAAAGTGCTGGGATTACAGGCATGAGCCACCACGCCCGGCCTCTATTTTTTGACATAGTATTTATTGTTATAAACTTTCCTCTTAATACTGCTATTGCTGTATTCCATAGATTTTGACATGTTGTATTTTCATTTTCATTTGTTTCAAGAAAATTTTAAATTTTAAATTTCCTTCTTAATTTCTTCATTTCATTGGTCACTCAGGAGCATGTGGTTTAATTTCTATGTGTTTGTGTAGTTTCTGAGGTTCATCTTCTTATTGATTCTAGTCTTATTCCATTGTGCTCTGCAGAGAGACTTGATCTGATATCTACTTTTTTGAATTTGTGGAGAATATTTTGTGGCTTAAGATATAATCTATTCTGGTAGAATGTTCTGCGTGCTGATGAAAAGAATGTATCTTCTGTAGCAGTTGGGTGAAATGTTCTCTAAATATCAGTTAGGTCTGTTTGGTCTAATGTGTGGTTTAACTCCAGTGTTTCTTTGTTGATTTTCTGTCTGACTGATCTGTTCATTATTGAGAGTGGAGTGTTGAAGTCCCCTACTATTACTGTATTGTAGTCTATCTCTCTCTCTTTAGATTTATAAATGTTTGCTTTATATACTTAGAAGCTCTGGTGTTGGGTGGATATATATATATATATATATATATATATATATATATATAAAATTGTTA
This sequence comes from Pan troglodytes, assembly GCF_028858775.2. Lineage (NCBI taxonomy): Eukaryota > Metazoa > Chordata > Mammalia > Primates > Hominidae > Pan > Pan troglodytes. The sequence continues at coordinate 111,735,255 of NC_072408.2, read as the reverse complement.
TGTCTTCTTGCTGAATTGACCCCTTTATCATTATATAGTGGTCTCTTTTTCTCTTTTACTGTCTTTGATTTGTAGTCTATTCTATCTAGCATAAATATAGCTATTCTTTGCTCTTTTCTTGGTTTCTAGTTGCATGGAATATATTTTTCTACTGCTTCACCTCCAGTCTAGGTGTGTCTTTATAGATGCAGTGGGTTTCTTGTAGGCAGAAACCTGGGTCTTGTTTCTTTACCCATGTAGCCACTCTATGCCTTTTCATTGGAGAATTGAGTAATTTACATTCAGTATTATTATTGATAAGTAAGGACTTACAATTGACATTTTGTTGCTTATTTTCTGCCTGTTTTGTAACTCTTCTTTTCTTACTGTCTTCCTCTGTGATTCGTTTGTGATTTTTCTCTAGTTGCATGTTTCAATTTGCTGCTTTTTATTTTTAGTGAATAAGTTATAGATTTTTACACTGTGGTTACCATAAGGCTTAACAAAAAAATCTTATAATGTTATTTTAAAGAGATGACAACTTATCTTAGATCACAAAGAAAATAATAGAAACAAAGAAAAAACTAAGAAACTCTACACTTTAACTCCACCCCCTCCATTTTTGACCTTTGGTTATTCCAATTTTCACATTTTTATATTGCCTATCTCTTAATGGGTTGCTGTAGCTATTATTGTTTTTGATAGATTTGTGTTTTAGGCTTCATACTAGAGTTATGAGCGGATTGCACACCCTAATTACAGTATTAGAGTATTCTTGGTTTTGCTGTGCACTTAGTTTTACCAGTGGATTTTTTATCTTCAACTGTTTTCTTTTTGCACATTAGTGTGTTTTTCTTTCAGGTCAAAGAACTCCCTTTAGTATTTCTTATAAGACAAAACTAGAGGTGCTGAATTCTCCCAGCTTTTGTTTGTCTGGGATAGCTTTGCTGGTTATAGTATTCTTGGATGGTAGCTTTTTTTTTTTTCTTTTCAAATTTCTTTCAGCATTTTGAAAATGTTATTTCACCCCCTTCTGGCCTGTATGGTTTCTGCTGAAAAGTCTGTTGCCAGATGACCTGGAGCTCCTTTACATGTTATTTCTTCTTTTTCTCTTGCTGCTTTTAGGATTCTCTCTCTTTGACTTTTGAGATTTTATTATTATATGCCTTGGGGTAGTCTTATTTGGGTCAGATCTGGTGTTCTCTGACCTTATTGTATCTGGATATTTATAGCTTTCTCAAGTTTTGGAAAGTTTTCAGTTTTTATTTCTTTGAATAAGCTTTCTATCCCTTGCTCTTGCTCAACTCCCTCTTGAATATGAATAATTATTAGATTTCGTCTTTCAAGGTAGTTTTTTATAGCTTGTAGACAATCTTTGTTCCTTTTTTTCCTTCTTGTTTTTTTAAGAGACAGGGTTTCTTTCTCCCAGACTGGAGCCCAGCTTCAAATTCCTGGGCTGAAGTGATCCTCCCACCTCAGTTCCTAAGTAGTTGGGACCACAGGCATGTGACACCATACCCAGCTAATTTTTTATTATTATTATTATTTTATTTTATTTTTTGAGACAGAGTCTCGCTCTGTCACCCAGGCTGGAGTGCAGTGGCATGATCTCAGCTCACTGCAAGCTCTGCTTCCCGGGTTCGTGCCATTCTCCTACTTCAGCCTCCCTAGTAGCTGGGACTACAAGTGCCCGCCACCACACCCAGCTAATTTTTTGTATTTTTAGTAGAGATGGGGTTTCACTGTGTTAGCCAGGATGGTCTCGATCTCCTGACCTTGTGATCCGCCTGCCTCGGCCTCCCAAAGTGCTGGGATTACAGGTGTGAGCCACCGTACCCAGCCCATATCCAGCTAATTTAAAAAAAATTTTGTCGAGATGGGGTCTTGCTTTGTTGCGCAGGCTGTTTTTCTTTTTCTTTTTTTCTTCTCTGTGTATTTTCAAATAGCTCACCGACTCTTTCTTCTGCTTGATCCATTCTGTTGAGAGCTTTCAATGAATTTACCAGTTCAGCAAATGTATTTCTCAGTTTTACGATTTGTTTTCTTTTATTTTTATTATTTCAATCTCTTTGTTAAATTTCTCTGATAAATTTCTGCATTACTTTTCTTTGTCATCTTGAATGTTTAACAGAATTCCCTTTTAAATTCCAGGAAGACTTTTTGTAGATAGAAATAAGATTATTCTAAAATTCATATCCAAACGGAAAGAAAATAGGATAGCTGTAACAATTTTGAGACAGGAAAAATTTCAAGAATTATTATATGGTTTAATAATCCAGACTGCATGATATTAGAGGATGGATAGACACAGAGATCAATGCCACAGAATGGACAACCTGGAGAGAGAGATCCACACAAATACATCCAACTAATTTTTGACAGAGGTGCCAAAGCAATTCAGTGGAGGAAAAAATAGCCTTCTCAGCAAATGGTGTTGGAGCAATTCAACATCCATAGGCAAACAAATAAATTTGACCCGAGTCTCGTGCTTTATAGAAAAATTAACTCAATATGGACCACACACTTAAATATGAAAAGTAAATGATAAAACCTTTAGGGAAAAAACAGGAGAAAATCTCAGGATTTCAGACTAAGCAGAGTTCTTACACTTGACACCAAAAACATGATCCATAAAAAGAAAAATTAATAAATTGGATTTCATAAAAGAAACAGTTTACTCTGAACAATGCTAAAAGGATGAAAAGACAAGCTACGGAGTGGGAAAAAATATTTTCAAACCACCTATCTGACAAAGGATTAGTATATATAAGAACTCTTAAATCTCAACAGTTAAAAAAAAATTAGAAAATTGGCAGAAGACCCAGAGCAGTTCACTGAAGAACATATACAGATGGCAGATAAACACATGAAAAGAAGTTCAACATCATTAGCCATTAGAGAAATGCAAATGAAAACCACAATGAACTATCACTGCACACCTATCAGAATGGCTAAAATAAAACATAGTGACAACACTGGATGGAGTTAGCATGTAGAGAAAGGATATCATGCATTGCTGTTGGGAATATAAAATGGTACAGCTGCTGTGGAAACACTTTTGCAGTTCTGTAAAAAAACAAACCCTAAATATTAACTACCATGTGACATAGCAGCTGCATTCCTGGGCATTTATCCCCAGAGAATGCAGACTTATGTTCATACAAATCCTCTACAAGAATGGTTATGGTAGCATTATCCATGGTGGCTAAGAACTGGATACAACCGAAGTGTCCTTCAACAGTTGAGTTAAACTTTGGTAAATTCATATGATGGAATACTACTACCCAGCAACAAAAAGAAATAAACTATTGACACATGCAACAACCTAGATGAATCTCCAGAGAATTATGCTGAGTGAAAAGCTAATCTTAAAATATTATAGATTGTATTACTTCATTCATACAAAATTCTCTGATTGATAAAATTATAGAAGTGGAGAACAGATTAGTGGTTGCCAGTGGTTAAGGAGGTATTAGTAGTGGAGAGAAATGGCTCTAAAAGAGAATTAGGAGAGCTCCTTGTGGTGATGGAAATGTTCTATATCTTGACTGTATCAATGCCAATATCTTGGTTGTGATATTGTACTGTAGTTTTTGCAAGATACCATTGGGGAAAAATGGGGTAAGGGTTACATGGGATCTCTCTGTATTAGTTTTTTATAACTGCATGTGAATCTACAATTACTTCAAAATAAAAAGTTTAATTTAAAAAAAGTAATATGTGTACCTGGTTAAGCATATTTAAGCAGTATGAAAGAATAAGTGATGGAGAAAAAAGTCTGTCCTCTGCTGTATGCACCCTTAGCCCGGGCCCTTCCTTAGAAATGACTGTTTTTAGTTTTTTTTTTTTTTTTTTTTTGTATCTCCTTCAACAGACATGAAATGAATGTATTTGCATTAATATATATATTTTCTAAAAAACAAAAACTAAGTAACACTCTATAATGTTGCTCTTCACTTTGATCTTCTTAATTTGTCTTAGAGCTCTTTCACTGTAGGTACACACAGATTTACCAAATTCTTCTCAGACAGATAATGCACTAATATAAGGATGTATCATAATTAATCTGCCGAGTTACCTTATGAAGGGGATTTTAATTGCCTCAAATCTTTGGCTGTTATGAACAATGATGAAGAGTCATTATATGGGTGTGTTTTTGAACTCATATGCAAGTTTGTTTATAGGTCAGATTCCTAGAAGTAGAATTCTGAGTCAAAATTTTGGTCGTTTTACATTTGATAGGTATTACCAGATTCCACCAAAGAAGTTAAACCTTTACGTTTTCACAAGCAGTGCAAAAGAGTGCCTATGTCCTTATACTCTTAGCAAAAGTGTATTTTCCAACTTTTTGATCTTTACCAATCTCATCAGTGAAAACTTTTCACCTTTTCATTTGTATTTCTATAATTATGATTGAAGTTGGTCATTTTGTCATATGTTTAAAAGTGAATAGGTTTATTTTCTTTTTATATATGTATATTTTATATATATATATATTTTATTTTATTTTATTATTATACTTTAAGTTTTAGGGTACATGTACACAATGTGCAGGTTAGTTACATATGTATACATGTGCCATGCTGGTGTGCTGCACCCATTAACTCGTCATTTAGCATTAGGTATATCTCCTAATGCTACCCCTCCCCCCTCCCCCAACCCCACAACAGTCCCCAGAGTGTGATGTTCCCCTTCCTGTGTCCATGTGTTCTCATTGTTCAATTCCCACCTATGAGTGAGAACATGCAGTGTTTGGTTTTTTGTCCTTGTGATATTTACTAAGAATGATTTCCAATTTCATCCATGTCCCTACAAAGGACATGAACTCATCATTTTTTATGGCTGCATAGTATTCCATGGTGTATATGTGCCACATTTTCTTAATCCAGTCTATCATTGTTGAATATTTGGGTTGGTTCCAAGTCTTTGCTATTGTGAATAGTGCCGCAATAAACATACATGTGCATGTGTCTTTATAGCAGCATGATTTATAGTCCTTTGGGTATATAGCCAGTAATGGGATGGCTGGGTCAAATGGTATTTCTAGTTCTAAATCCCTGAGGAATCGCCACACTGTCTTCCACAATGGTTGAACTAGTTTACAGTCCCACCAACAGTGTAAAAGTGTTCCTATTTCTCCACATCCTCTCCAGCACCTGTTGTTTCCTGACTTTTTAATGATTGCCATTCTAACTGGTGTGAGATGGTATCTCATTGTGGTTTTGATTTGCATTTCTCTGATGGCCAGTGATGGTGAGCATTTTTTCATGTGTTTTTTGACTGCATAAATGTCTTCTTTTGAAAAGTGTCTGTTCATATCCTTCGCCCACTTGTTGATGGGGTTGTTTGTTTTTTTCTTGTAAATTTGTTTGAGTTCATTGTAGATTCTGGATATTAGCCCTTTGTCAGATGAGTAGGTTGTGAAAATTTTCTCCCATTTTGTAGGTTGCCTGTTCACTCTGATGGTCATTTCTTTTGCTGTGCAGAAGCTCTTTAGTTTAATTAGATCCCATTTGTCAATTTTGGCTTTTGTTGCCATTGCTTTTGGTGTTTTAGACATGAAGTCCTTGCCCATGCCTATGTCCTGAATGGTAATGCCTAGATTTTCTTCTAGGGTTTTTATGGTTTTAGGTCTAACATTTAAGTCTTTAATCCATCTTGAATTAATTTTTGTATAAGGTGTAAGGAAGGGATCCAGTTTTAGCTTTCTACATATGGCTAGCCAGTTTTCCCAGCACCATTTATTAAATAGGGAATTCTTTCCCCATTGCTTGTTTTTCTCAGGTTTGTCAAAGATCAGATAGTTGTAGATATGCGGTGTTATTTCTGAGGGCTCTGTTCTGTTCCATTGATCTATATCTCTGTTTTGGTACCAGTACCATGCTGTTTTGGTTACTGTAGCCTTGTAGTATAGTTTGAAGTCAGGTAGCGTGATGCCTCCAACTTTGTTCTTTTGGCTTAGGATTGACTTGGCAATGCAGGCTCTTTTTTGGTTCCATATGAACTTTAAAGTAGTTTTTTCCAATTCTGTGAAGAAAGTCATTGGTAGCTTGATGGGGATGGCATTGAATCTATAAATTACCTTGGCTAAAATGGATTCACAGCCAAATTCTACCAGAGGTACAAGGAGGAGCTGGTACCATTCCTTCTGAAACTATTCCAATCAATAGAAAAAGAGGGAATCCTCCCTAACTCATTTTCTGAGGCCAGCATCATCCTGATACCAAAGCCTGGCAGAGACACAACCAAAAAAGAGAATTTTAGACCAATATCTTTGATGAACATTGATGCAAAAATCCTCAATAAAATACTGGCAAACCGAATCCAGCAGCACATCAAAAAGCTTACCCACCATGATCAAGTGGGCTTCATCCCTGGGATGCAAGGCTGATTCAATATACGCAAATCAATAAATGTAATCCAGCATATAAACAGAACCAAAGACAAAAACCACATGATTATCTTAATAGATGCAGAAAAGGCCTTTGACAAAATTCAACAACCCCTTATGCTAAAAACTCTCAATAAGTTAGGTATTGATGGGACATATCTCAAAATAATAAGAGCTATCTATGACAAACCCACAGCCAATATCATACTGAATGGGCAAAAATTGGAAGCATTCCCTTTGAAAAGTGTCACAAGACAGGGATGCCCTCTCTCACCACTCCTATTCAACATAGTGTTGGAAGTTCTGGCCAGGGCAATCAGGCAGGAGAAGGAAATAGAGGGTATTCAATTAGGAAAAGAGGAAGTCAAATTGTCCCTGTTTGCAGATGACATGATTGTATATCTAGAAAACCCCATTATATCAGCCCAAAATCTCCTTAAGCTGATAAGCAACTTCAGCAAAGTCCCAGGATACAAAATCAATGTACAAAAATCACAAGCATTCTTATACACCAATAACAGACAAACAGAGAGCCAAATCATGAGTGAACTCCCATTCACAATTGCTTCAAAGAGAATAAAATACCTAGGAATCTAACTTATAAGGGATGTGAAGGACCTCTTCAAGGAGAACTACAAACCACTGCTCAATGAAATAAAAAGAGGATACAAACAAATGGAAGAACATTCATTCCATGCTCATGGGTAGGAAGAATCAATATCATGAAAATGGCCATACTGCCCAAGGTTTATTTTCAAACTAAGTTTAAATGACAATAAAAATTTTTTCCATATATAAGGATTTGGAGTATGTGTTTTTTTAACTGCATAACCTTCTTTTACCAATTAAAAAATGTTCTCTGTCATTTTAAAGTTAGGAGTCTTTAGATGTGTTCTTCAGCTTATTATTTTGAATTTTCATTTTTGTTTATTCTTGTGGATTTAAACAGATTTTTAGGTTTTGAGTGTATTATTTATGTAAGTAATCTGACATTATGTTTGACTTGTAGATGTATACCTCAGTTTCTGCACTGATGCATGTGCAAAGTTAGGTATGACAAGAAGTCATACTTTACGGCAGGTTCATAGCTCCAGAGCACATACTGGATCATGGTAAAATTTGTAAGTAAGTGAACATTATTTTTGGCACTAGCTGCTTCAGCATTCCCTCTCTGGACATATTCTGCATTATGTCCTCTTGACAGGAAAATTAACTGATAATGCATCCTGGTCTTACAGCTAATAAACACTCAGTTAATTACTACGTGGAGGCACAGTCCTGAGCAGAATCTTCTGAGGTGGTACAAGTATGTCCATATTTTAGATGCAGAAAGTAAAGCATAATTTTGCCCAAATCACACAGTAAGTAGTAGAGTCAGAATTTCAGTGAAGGTGATCTGACTCTAGAGCCCTTGCTGTTGACCCCTGTGCATACTACTTCATACTCTTCTCATAGTTCCCAGTTGTGTGTCAAGACACTCCAGGGTTACTGTGGGATATTTTAAGTTTTTGAGGGAAACACAATGATGTCTCCTGGATGCACTGTAGACTACTAGCTCAAGGTGGCTTAACATTTCAACATTAGATCACACTCCATTTCTTTGGATGGTATGTCTTTTGCAGAACTGGGTTTTCAGTAGTGCTGTGATAAAAAGCAAGAGTCACACAAAAATCAATATAAAACAGGAAATGAAGGTGATAGTTTACAATTCCAACATTTGAGAAGTTATGCAGTGCCAAACAGGTACTTATACCCCATTAGTAAATAATTATGGTTGTAAAAAATGACATTAAATACTATTTTTTCTTTCAATTTACCTGTATAAGTTCTTCAAATGGTTACTAAAGTGTTAGGAAATAAATACTTACTAGGTTGTTCGGACCTAACTACTTAATACATAGGATTGTTAGGTATTCTTTTTGTCCTAAGGATGCTATGAAAATATTTCTCAGATACTAAGCGTGCCATGAACTGAGAAAGTTTGGGAACTTCTGCAAGCACATCAGGTTGTGTTAACTTTTTTTTTTCTTTTTTTTGAGATAGAGTCTCGCCCTGTCACCCAGGCTGGAGTGCAATGGCGCAATCTCAGCTCACTGCAACTTCTGCCTCCTGGGTTCAGGCGATTCTCCTGCCTCGGCCTCCTAAGGAGCTGGGACTACAGGCACTTGCCACTATGCCAGCTAATTTTTGCAGAGATGGGGTTTCACCATGTTGGCCAGGCTGGTCTCGAGCTCCTGACCTCAAGTGATCCATCTGCCTCGGCCTTCCAGAGTGCTGGGATTACAGGCGTGAGCTGCTGCCCAACCTGGTGTTAACTTTTGAATGATGAGGTACATAAATTTGGAAAGGAGAGCTTTATATTTCATACAGGGTTGCAGCCTGCAAGGTGGCCATTCTGACAGTCTGGGAAGCATCGCCTCTAGCCAGAAGCCAGAAACAGACACTTCAAAGGAGGGGAAAAAGGAAATAGGAATTTATGCTGGGTGGGGTGTCCAAATGTACGTATTTAATATGCTATAAGAGGAGTCATGAGTATTTGTGAAAAGAGAAACGTGCATGTGCAGTGGAACTTCATACCCCTTCATGAGTCCCATGTAGACTGGCCAGAACCACTCTGTGATCCCTGGTCTCTTATCAGGAAGGAATCCTGGTCAGTTGTTTTGCTGAAACTACAGAAGAGGGTGGGAGCAGTCAAGATCAGCAGTGGAGTCTTTTGAAAAGGTTGATTTCTGTTTAGCCCTTAGGGAAGAAAGCCTAATGGCAGTTAACAAGGGAAAAGGGGTATAATGGGGTGTGGTTGAGCTCCCATGCTGTCCTGGCCGAGAACTCAGTTTTCAAGGTCACGCTGTCCTCTTGGCCGTAAGAGTGTTCTTTCAGTTGGTTTTGGGGCATTTGGATTTTTATTTCTCACTAGTATGGAAAAAATAATGTAGAATTTTTTGGCACAAGATAGGAGATCAATAATTCATAGCTCTTATTGTTGTCACACCAATGCTGAGGTGTTAAGTATTTCATAGTAACTCTCCCATAAGTATTTCATTTGAGTTGAATGTGGAAAGAATAACCAAAGGGAGTAACCTATAGGCGTGCATTCCAACAGGTCTAAAGCATGATGGCATGTGATGCTTTCATGTTGCAACAACCAACACAGAAGACTTCTGTGACCAAATGTGTGGGGGTTTTACCCTACACACCAAGCAAGCAGTCAGTTCTGCAGCAGACACTGGCTGATGCAGAATTAGTGTTCTCCAATTCAATTCTGACATTATCCAGAGGTAGCATCAGATCCCACAGGTTGAGGGCTCAGTCCAAAAGACTGTCCTCCGCTTGAGATACCAGATGCAAGTCCTGGCCTCCAGAATTTCTGACCAACTGGCTTTAAGCTGGGGTTCCCGTGATCTCCTCTTTGGGCTTGATTGGTCTGCTGAAGCTGCTCACAGAACTCAGGCAAACACTTAACTCTACCTGTTTCTCATTAAGGTTATTACAAAGAATACAGATGAAGAAATATGTAGGGCAAGGTATGGGGGCAGAGGCACGGAGCTTTCACGCCCTCCCTGTGTGCTCCCTCATCCAGGAACTTCCAAATGTTCAGCTGTGTGGAAACTCTCCAAACCAAGTCCTTTTGGACTTTTATGAAGCTTCATTATGTAGGCATGATTATTAAACCCCTGGTCATCGGTGGTCAACTTAACCTTCAGTCCCTCCATCCTCCCCAAAGGTGTTTGTGTGGGTGGGGGTAGTTTGAAAGTCCCAGTCCTCTAATAATGCCTTGGTCTTGCTGGTGACCAGCCCCTATCCTGAAGCTACCTGGGGCTGCCAGCTGTCATCAATCAGCATACACAAAGACATCACTTTGTGTATCACTAAATTCTAACGATTTTAGATGTATGCCAGGAAACAGGGTTGAAGACCAAATATATGCTTCGCAGTATCACAGCAAGTGTCATAAAATGATGACCTAGGTAAAAGGTATTCTGAAGTATATCCGGGATCTGATGAAAATCATACCTATCTCTTAGGTTTGTTGTGAAGATTAAGTGAGTGAGTCTAAAGAACAGTGCCTGGAACATAACGATCAGTGAATGTTAGATATTATTAATATTTGTTATTATTATCTGTTATTCATCATTATCATCATTGCTACCAATGTCTTTGAAAGACACATATTTCATTAGCACATCAGAATTGTTAGCCCATCATAAAACATGGACAAAATTGTTTGCTGGTTAGTTTTTAAGACTAATAATCTGGGGTGCCATTGAACCCCCCCACCCAGTGCTTTCTTAGGCCCATCCTTAATTGGCTTGAACCCAAGTAGAGGGATTTCCCTTGTGAACTCTTTGAACCAGGATTTTACAGAAGACTGATCTGATAAATATTTTCTGAGGTCTCTTTAGGCCCCCCAGTTCTACATCTGTTTGGAACAGCCTAGGGAAAGTTTGGGAACAAATCAAAATTTTCCTTCATTTATCTGATAGATATAAGTTTTACTTTTCTCATCTGTCTTGGTATTCATGACAACATGTATATTTTTGATACTTTTTGATATAAAGTTAATATGCCTAGCTCATAAAATATCTTACTGGGATAATCACCTCTTAATAGCACTTGTAAAATGTCACTTTGTGTTATTAAGATATTTGTATCTTTAATATATTTATATATATAATATCTGTTATTTTAATATCTGTTATTTTCATTATCATGTGTAAACCAAAATCATCCAAGACAGGCCTCAATTTAGAAGTTTATTTTGCCAAAGTTACGGATCATGACCTGTGATACAGCCTCAGGAGGTATGGAGAACATGTGCCCAATATGGTTGGGTTGTAGCTTGATTTTGTACATTTTTTAGGGGACAGAAGTTACAGGCAGACATCGATCAATACATGTAAGTTATACATTGGTTTGGTTCAGAAATGTGGGACAACTTAAAGTGGGGGCTTCCAAGTCATAGGTGGATTCAAAGATTTTCTGATTGGCAATTGGTTTAAAGAATTAAATTATTTGAAGACCTGGAATCAATAGAAAGGAATATGTGGGTTAAGATAAGGGGTGTGGAGACCAAGGTTCTTACTATGCAGATGAAGCCTCCAGGTAGCAGGCTTCAGAGAGAATAGATGGTAAATGTTTCTTATCAGACTTAAAAAGTTGCCAGACTCTTAGTTAATCTCTCCTGGATCAGGAAAAGACCTGGAAAGGGAAAAGGTTTTGCTACAGAATGTAGATTTTCTCCATAAGAGACAGCTTTGCAGGGCCATTAAAAAATATGTCAAAGAAATATATTTTGGGGTAAAATACTTCAGTTTCATTCAGGGTCTGCTGTCATGTGATGCTATACTAAAGACTGTTTGGAATTTGGTATCTCATTGCTACAAAGAGTCTATTTTGTCAGTCTTAAGATCTCTGTTTTAATGTTAATGTTGGTCAGTTATGCCTGAATTTTAAAGGGAAGAGGGTATAATGAGGCATGTCTGACCCGCCCCCTTCCCATTATGGCCTAAGCTAGATTTTTGGTTTACTTTGGAATGCCCTTGGCTGAGAAGGGGGTCTATTCCATTGGTTGGGGACATTAGAAGTTTATTTTTCATTTATACATGGTATTTCTCCAAAGACTAGATAGGGTGGATATTATTTTCATTTAATGGATGAAGAAATTGAGATCAGAAAGATACATGACTCATCCAGGATCATGAAGCCAAGTTATGACAGATCCATGGCTAGAAGCGCAAACCTTATTTCCAGTTTAGTGCTGTTTTTATGAACCTCTCTGCCTCACACCTTAAAATGGGGATTAAAACATGGGATTACTTAGAACTCCTGGGGTCAACTCTAGGTCCCATCTTTTGATCTTGGGGAAATAATTTAATCTCTCTGAGTCTTTATTCCTTCATTTGTGAAATTAGGTAGTAATAGCACTAATTTTCCAGTGGGTTTGTTTTAATTAGTATTGGAAGCAAGATTCAAATCAATTGTCTGATTCCAGAATCTGTGCTCTTAACCACTAGCCAGTCTAACGATTGTCATCATAAAGGGATAAAGTAAAACCTTTAGGAATATAAGGGTTGTGTAACAAGTAGATGTAGAATGGGTTGTAGCAACATATCAGCTGACCCCCAGCTCTAACAGCATCTTTTAAAGTGACTCAGAGCTTCAGAGCTCAGGAGAATGGAGTTAAGCTAAGTGCTCGCTGATTACATGAACTGTGTGGTTATTCAAAATGTAGATGCCAAGTTGGGAAAAAGGCTGAGATTTTTAGAAATGTCTTTGTTCTAAAGTATTTTTTAAAGAGTGCCAGAACATTTTATTGTATTTTTTTCTTACAGCACTGGGAGGTGTTCAGAAAAGTTACAGAAGTTTTCATTTTAGTCCCTGCACTTCTTGGTCTCAAAGGGAACTTGGAAATGACATTGGCATCCAGATTATCCACTGCAGTAAGTTTTTTCCTACCTCAAATTATGTGTATTACCTATCCTGTTTCTCTCTGTTAAGGGGAACTTGTATCAGGAAAATATTTCTTTCTCTGATATGCTTCTGCACTTCAGGGCTGTGCCAAGTAGTTATGCCTGATATCATATTCTGAAATATTGTCTCATCTGATAATTGTAGGCCCTCTTTTATCCCAGGAAGTAGTTACTTGCCTCCTTTGATGCCAGGACATTCTGGCATTTATCATCAATGCTTAAGGCATGGGGTAAATCAGATATTGAGATTCTTTGTGGTTCGATGGTTGGTTGATTGGTATTTAAACTTTCTGTAATTGTAGAAGTAATACATTCTTATTATAAAAACTACAGAAAAGGGAACAATATAAAAAAGAAAATCTAAAGCTACCCCTAATTATCCACTTAGATATAACCTCTACTAATATTTTGGTACAGATCCTTCTATACCTGCATATCTATACTTATATATAGTTAGGTATATCATAATGTAAATGCGTACTGTGTATTCTAAAAAAGAACTAGAATTCTATATATTCTCATTTATAATCTGTGATCTCCATTTAAAAATACATCATGATCATCTTTCCATATCAGTAAATGTAGATCTGTGTCGTTATTGAATATGTACTTTTCTGTTGTATAGCTCTACTACAGTTTACTTCATCATCTATTATTGGATGTTTAAACTCCTTCTAACATTCTTCTATTATGAACAATGTTGTGATGAATATTCTTGTACATACATTTTTCCATTCTTATTTTTTTAGGGCCTGTTCTAGGATTGTAATTACTATTCAGAAAAAAGAAATCTGTACTTTTAAGTCTTTAGCTACATATTGCAAAATTGTCATTCGAAAAGCATAAACATTTTAAAAAATACTGCCAGTAGCAGAGTTCTGAGTTATTTTCAGAAGCTCAAAAGGATATTGTTATCTTATTATAATATGATTTTGGGGTTTGCCATTGTGGAACCAAGTTATGGTTAAAACCATGTAGCTAGTGAGGTTCACTTCAATGAGCTATCTGCCTATGAAATGCTAGCCAAAACTTAACTAAGTCACCAGATGATATTACTAACTGAAATTCCTTTAGTATATAAAGTTTTTTTCCTTTAAAGAAGATAGAGCAAGATAGAGTTGATCCATCTATCAATTAGGAAAAAATTTATGTATCTAAAGGTAATCAAGAAATGGGAACTGAACAACTGTGCTGTTGATGGGAGGACTCTCCACCCTCTGTCCCACTTCTCCTCTCCCCCTTTTCCACCCAGGCAACTGCCAGTTTCCTAAAGTTTCTTGAGTAAAGCAGATGCTTGGAAAGAAAATGCATAAAATAATGTTTTATTAACATTACTAGTTTGCTTAATTTTTTATTTTTTTTGAGACGGAATCTTGTTATTGCCCAGACTGGAGTACAGTGGCGTGATCTCAGCTCACTGCAGCCTCTGCCTCCTGGGTTCAAGCAATTCTCCTGCCTCAGCCTCCCAAGTAGCTGGGATCACAGTCATGCACCACCATGCCCAGTTAATTTTTGTAGTTTTAGTAGAGACGGGGTTTCACCATGTTGGCCAGGCTGGTCTCGAACTCCTGACCTCAGGTGATCCGCCTGCCTCTGCCACCCAAAGTGCTGGGATTACAGGCGTGAGCCACTGTGCCTGGCCTGGTTTGCTTAATTAAGGGAAAATGGCTCATGTACCCTACAGAGCTTTGTAAGTTCCTTCCTTATATAGTATATAAAAGGTCATATAGCTATATCTGCAGAGGACAATAATGAAATATCTGGTATTAGTGAGCTCTTATTATATGCCAGGTCCTTTGCTAACTGCTTTCCAGTGATATCTTATACCAACCCTATGGAATAAGCACTATTATCCTGCTTTGCAGAGTAGGAATTGAGGCTTAGAGCAGTTGAGTAACTTTCCTGAGGACACACAGCTCTACATATAGTGGAATAAGTCACATTCCAGAATGTTCCTTTTACCTGCACAGGGTAACTCTGTCAGAATTTATAAAACCAATAAATAACAGCAGTAACAAAAACCTAATAGCTTCCCCATGTACTTTGTAAGAATGATCTGCTAAGGTCTTGGTCTTAGCACCAATACTTTTGGTACTTAATATTTAAAATATTTAAATGTTATTTCAAACATTATTATTTACAGATATAATGCTTTTCCATGTAGTTAGTTGGTAAACTATAGATGATGCTTGGGGTTATCAGTCAGCCACTTAGGTAGAGCCAAACTCATAGAGTAGAATTACTTTAGTAAATTCACTTTAGTCTATAGTATGTAGCCATTGTAATTATTGAACATTAAAAGGACTGAAAAAATAATAGGAGCTCCTTGGGCTGAAGCAGAAAAGTATACAATGAATCTCGAATATCTTGTGGTGCCAGAAAGTAAAGAAGTGCTAAAAATGAAAAAAAAAAAAAAAAAGATGGGGACATGACAAAAGGATAACGAGTGATATACTGGCCAGATCTTGGAAAATTGGAGCGATACAATAGATAATGACAGTTACAGATTATATATAACCCATGGAAAAAAATAAGAATCCATTAGTCTATACATGAATAACAAGGCAGGCAAGGTCTCTGCTGTGATGGAATTTGCATAAATTTGGATATCAGTAAGGGAAGTAAAGAAAATCAAACAGGATAATGTGATGATGGATGATTCCTGAGGGCTATTTTATACAACGTGGTCAGGAAAGACTTCTCTGAGGAGGTATATGTAAGCTGGAACCTGAGTAGTAAAGGTGAGTCAGCCATATCGGAATCTGAGGAAAAATCAATCCAGGTTACTATTGTATTTAATAAATGTAACAATGTCAAATATTTATAAGCATTCTAGCCAGCTGGGCTTTTAACATGCTTTTTAAGCATGTTAAATGCGTTCATCGTTAAAAGCATTTTAAATGCTTTTTAAGCATTTAACAGCTAGGCTTGGGGTAGCAATACAAATGGAGACCTATATAACATATGTCTACATAGTTTAAAATTATACAACAAACTTACACACTTAAATATTTTCTCTTTCTGTGTACCTTGACAAATATATCCTTAGGAATACCTGGAAGTCCAAGATCAGATTTAGAATTTTTGGACTTCTTGGGTTCTGTTTTGGAACATGGTGTAGAGAGAGCCACGGAGCCACCCCCTGGTCTGAGGCCTGCCCCAATTCCCTTCCCACCTTTGGCAATAGGTACTGCATTTTGAAAGACCTCACACATACACCAGGCCCCATGTCCAAGCTCCATCTACACCTCCAACAAACACCCACCCCTTGGCGCTCCTGGGGTTCATTGGCACCTAATGGTGGCATGGTCTGCCTTCAGGAACACTAACTTGAGATACCTTGGTCTCAGGTATCTGGAGCATATAGTCTAAGATTTATATTTGTTCCTGTATCCCAGTATTTCCTTATATAATGGTGACATTTGGTGTCAGCTGAATGTTGATTTCAACACTTGACCATTTGGCATACAGCTGCAATGTGTGTCAAGTATATCTCTAGCTTTTATCTTTAAGAAGAAAAAACAAAAAAACTTTTATGTAGTCTTGAGAGGTGACAGCGTGCTGGCAGTCCTCAGAGCCCTCGTTTGCTCTCGGCACCTCCCCTGCCTGGGCTCCCAGTTTGGTGGCATTTGAGGATCCCTTCAGTCCCCCCACTGCACTGTGGGAGCCCCTTTCTGGGCTGGCCAAGGCCGGAGCCCACTCCCTCAGCTTGCAGGGAGGTGTGGAGGGAGAGGCAGGAGCGGGAACTGGGGCTGTGTGCGGCGCTTGCGGGCCAGCTGGAGTTCCGGGTGGGCGTGGGCTTGGTGGGCCCCGCACTCGGAGCAGCCAGCTAGCCCTGCTGGCCCCGGGCAATGGGGGACTTAGCACCCGGGCCAGTGGCTGCGGAGGGTGTACTGAGTCCCCCAGCAATGCTGGCCCACCGGCGCTGCGCTCGATTTCTCGCCGGGCCTTAGCTGCCTTCCCACGGGGCAGGGCTCAGGACCTGCAGCCTGCCATGCCTGAGCCTCCCACCCACTCCATGGGCTCCTGTGCGGCCCGAGCCTCCCCGATGAGCGCCACCCCCTGCTCCACGGCGCCCAGTTCCACCGACCATCCAAGGGCTGAGGAATGCGAGCACAGGGTGCAGGACTGGCAGGCAGCTCCACCTGCAGCCCCGGTGCGGGATCCACTAGGTAAAGCCAGCTGGGCTCCTGAGTCTGGTGGGGACGTGGAGAGTCTTTATATCTAGCTCAGGGATTGTAAATACACCAATCAGCACCCTGTGTTTAGCTCAAGGTTTGTGAGTGCACCAATCGACACTCCGTATCTAGCTGCTCTGGTGAGGACGTGGAGAACCTTTATGTCTAGCTCAAGGATTGTAAATACACCAATTGGCACTCTGTATCTAGCTCAAGGTTTGTAAACACACCAATCAGCACCCTGTGTTTAGCTCAAGGTTTGTGAGTGCACCAATCGACACTCTGTATCTAGCTGCTCTGGTGGGGCCTTGGAGAACCTGTGTGTGGAAACTCTGTATCTAACTAATCTGATGGGGACGTGGAGAACCTTTGTATCTAGCTCAGGGATTGTAAACGCACCAATCAGCGCCCTGACAAAACAGGCCACTCGGCTCTACCAATCAGCAGGTTGTGGGTGGGGCCAGATAAGAGAATAAAAGCAGGCTGCCCGAGCCAGCATTGGCAACCCGCTTGGGTCCCCTTCCACAGTGTGGAAGCTTTGTTCTTTTGCTCTTTGCAATAAATCTTGCTACTTCTCACTCTTTGGGTCCACGCTGCTTTTATGAGCTGTAACTCACCGCAAAGATCTGCAGCTTCACTCCTGAGCCCAGCGAGCCCACGAGCCCACCAGGAGGAACGAACAACTCCAGACGCGCTGCCTTAAGAGCTGTTAACACTCATCGCGAAGGTCTGCAGCTTCACTCCTGAGCCAGCGAGACCACGAACCCACCAGAAGGAAGAAACTCCGAACACATCTGAACATCAGAAGGGACAGACTCCAGACGCGCCACTTTAAGAGCTGTAACACTCACCGCGAGGGTCCGCGGCTTCATTCTTGAAGTCGGTGAGACCAAGAACCCACCAATTCCGGACACAGTCTTACTGAGATTTTGAGAATTAGTGAAATTATATGCATGTGTTTCATCTTTTCCTACTTGTATTATGTTATAAGAACTGGTGAATTACCTAGGTAGATAGAACTCAATCCGAGAGGCTTTTTGGCGGGAGAAGAGAATGAAGAGGCCTTGAGAAACAAAAGTGGCAACATTTGAAGAAGAAAGTTATTTGAATGGGAGTTAAAAGGTGGCTTTAGTTTCATTTGTTGGAAAATGAACTTTGCTCTGATAAACATAGTTAAGCATACAAGAATTTAAGCAACTTGATAACTTTGGCAGGAAAAGTGAAGTTTTGGTTAGCTTACCTCAAAGAAAATATTTCAAAAGTATTGTTCTTGAGCATTATCCAGAATAATAATAGATTTAAAACACCAGTCTGTTTTGAAATAGGCCATGCTGTAGGGAATCTGGTTAAAAAACAAAATGCTGCAAATGATATTTGCTGTTTAATTTGATCACATACTACCATTAAACCTGAATGAAGGTGAATTTAATCTTTTTTTAACCTTCGTTAATTTGTTGTGGTGTCTATATTTTACACTAGGTATTTTTCTCAAATGTCTGGTTATATGTATGTGTCCATATTTAAGAGAAGGAGTCTCAAGAGCTGATTAGAAGCTCAGCACAGGGGAGAAGCTTACCATCTGTGGTCTCTACTCTGCTGCAGGGTGATCTAACTTAGTCTTTCTTTAGAGAGGTAGGGGTAGAGCTGCCAGCTTCCATTGGTTGAGAGCTGTGCTACTGATAAGAAGATAGTTCAGTCAAGGAAATAAGAAAACATTATAAGGAAATAAGAAAACGTAAATAAGAAGTGTTGAGGCCATTTGTGATAGGAATGCCCCAGGCAATGCAAAGGGCCAGAGGCAGGACTGTTGTTGGTATGTTAGATCAGTAGTTCTCAAAGTGTGCTCTTCTGATCAGCAGCATCAGCAACTTGTTAGAAATACAAATTCTCAGCCCCACTCCAAAACTACTAAATTAGAAACTCCAGTGGTGTGGCTCAGCAATCTAAATTTTAACACACTCTCCAGATGATTCTGATACACATTGAAGTTTGAAAACCACTGTGTTAGATAAAGAGCATGGAGGCCAATAGGGCTGGGACCAAGTGAGTGAGGGGGGACAATTTTAGGGGATGAGCCAGAGGCCAGATTATATACGGATTTGCCTAGTTTGTGAGATAAGAAACCAATGGAAGGTTTTAAACAGAGGAGTTAATGTGATCTGATAGATATTTTTTAACAGATTATTTTGACTACTGCATTGAGATATGGGTATAGGGGGCTAAGGATTGAAGCAGGGAGTCTGTTGCAATAATAGCTTAGAGATGATATTCAAGATGGTAACAGGGAATGTAGTGAGAGGTGGTTGGAGTCCAGAATTAATTTTCAGAGAGAATCAACAGAATTGATTGATGGATTAACTGAAATTAAACACTAGGAGCCATCACTAAAAATTCTTTCTGGATCTGAGAGGAGTAAAAGCAAACAAATTAGTAGATGGGAAAGTAGCAACTTGTAGTGCCAAGTTATGATAACATGGTATATTCTTCTAGTTTATGGCATTTTTATTGCTTAGAGAACTAGATCTCAAGTTTGCTGGGTAGAAAACTATAGTTCTTACAGAATGCTAGAGAAGTTTTGGGTTTGTTTCAGTTCTGATACTCTACGGGCTGTTAAGAAACTCTAAGTTAATGACTTCTTGATGGCAAAATCTGAAAGCCTCATCTTCTCTGGACTCTTCACTGATTATTTTCTAGTTGAAAACTTTATAGCCCTTGGCTTTGAGACCCCACTGTCTTCTCATTCTCCCATGTCTTTCACCGCTGCTTGTTAGTCTATGTCTTTTGTTTTTCTTTGCTCATCCTCTAAATTTGAGGTTTTCTTGAAATTTTAGTACCTTGTTCAACATGTTCTTCCTCAGTAATTTCGTGTAGTCCAGCACTGCTTGCACATTGCTGTTCTCAGATCTGTACCTCCAGACTCTTTCCTGACTTTGAGAGCTGAATTTTCAATTGCCTTTTGGATACCACTCAATACATTCTAAACTAAACTCATTAGTTTCTCTTATTTCCAGCTATACTCTTTTTTCTGTATTTCCTATCAGTTTATTAACATTACCAATCACCTTGTCCCTCTTCACTCTCTATCCAGTTACTGTCCAGTCTATCAGTTCTGCCTATGAAATTCCTCTTTCTTTTTCCTTATGCCCCACCTGTCACCACCTTGATTTATTTGCCTGTTGTTTATAATTGGGACTACTGAAGCAGATTTCTAACTGTACTCAATGGTTCCAGGGAGAAGGGTGAATTAGTATGGTTTTCTTTTTAACTTAAAGCAGTCACTATTTGAAAGCTGTTTTTTTTCATTTATGTGCAAAAACAATAATGCTTTTAAACATTTTACATTTTTTATGTAGTATTTGTTTTCACTTGTAAAATTAGGAGAAAAATAATTATAGCTATAGAAGGCCAATCAATGGTTACTTTAATCTTTTTGCTCCATTCAAGGGTCCTTTCTCATTTTTATGATTATCTGAGGGAGAATCAGGATAAATGAGCATATAAGATTATAAGGAAGACCTTTGATAAGTATAAAGATAAAGAACTTAAAACATAAGGTATCATAAGATACAGTCTACTCATTCAATCTGTGGAAGGTCATTTGTTTTTAAAGCTTGTTATTCTATAAACCTAAAGACCAAACGTTCACGGATAAAAAGATATTTCAATAAAATAGGTTTCCAGACTGGGGAATGTGGTGAAATCTCATCCCTACAAAAAATAAAAAAATTAGCTGGGCTTGGTGGCACACACCTGCGGTCTTAGCTACTTGGGAGGCTGAGGCAGGAGGATTGCTTGAGCCTGGGAGGAGGCGGTTGCAGTGAACTGAGATGGGGCCACTGCACTCCAGCCTGGGCAACAGAGTGAGACTGACCCTGTCTTTAAATAAATAAATAAATAAATAAATAAATAAATAAATAAATAAAAAAATAGGTTTCCTATTTTTACAAGGGAATTAAAAAATGATGTATCCAAATCAACTTTATCTTGCCATCTTACTTGAGTCAAAACTTGTTTCTAAAGGTATGATGATTAACTTGAATAATTTTTTTCCTGGATTTTAATCTTTTCAATAGTATATATGAAATTATAGTAGATATTATAGATATGTAATAGTAGTGTATAATTGGAAAATGAATCAAGTACAGTGATTCTATAAATTGTTGAGTTTTTCTATTGTTTGAGGTCTAAAATTTTCTGCTTTTTAATGTTAGGTATAAAGGAGTCAAAAATTATGTTCACTGCCCTAAAAACAGTATTCGAAAAAAAAAAAGTTTGTAAGACTATTTCCCAGGAGCAAATCACCTAGCATGATTTGATTAGTACTTTTCTGCTGTAGGCAAAACTGATTTCTATTGCCTCAAACCTCTTCTCAGAGAACACTTGATTGACTATCTAAATTATTTAGCAACACTCTACCTTTCTCATTCATTAATTGCAAAAATATTTTTGAGCCCTTACTCTATGCCAAGCACTGCTGTGTGTGCCAGAAGATCAGTAACGAACAAAACAGAAAATGTTTCTGCCTTTGCTGAGCTTACATTTCAGTGGAGGGATATGAAGAAGTTGGCAAAATGTCTTCCCCTAGTAACTTTAAGTTAGATTTCCAATTCAGATTCTAAAAGTTCTAAAATAAAGTCAAATTAAAACCTAGATAATGATATTAATAACTATGGCACAATTTAGATATAATTACAATCTCAGTATTATTTCCTAAATTTGGCATAATTCTCCATGTTCTTGTTATACACCTGATTGCTAGATACAAATGGAACTGCATATTCCTGTTAGTTCCTCACTTTAAAGTGTCTTTCTTAAGTTATAAACATCAGTCCTTAGCCATAGCTTTGTGGAGTAGGACTACTTATGTATAATCGAAAACTGTTATAGTCAACTAGGTTTTTAATCAATTAGGCAATTAGGTTTTCCTCCCCATTTCTGCAGCTTTATTGACATACAACAAACTGCAATTTCAAAGTCTACAATTTGCTGAGTTTAGATATATAATATATACCTGTAAAAACTACCATCATAATCAAGAAAACGAACATATATATCATCTCTGTACATTCAGACAGCTATTTGTGTGTGTGTTTTTGTGTACAATGTTTTGTTATAAAATATTTCAAGCACATGAAAATATGTGACAGTGTTTCTAATTCTAATTAATGGCAGAATGAAATGGTTGGATGAAGCCTCCAGAGATTAACAATTATAAAATCTGGAAAACTATTTGAAGGCAATGGATAGTGATCAGAAGCAGGTAGAAAGTAGGGTTTACCTTTAAAAGACCATACTACAATGAGTAAGAATTGCAAAGTTTGTGATGTTTTCGCCTGAGGGAATTCCCCTATCCCTGGATCTCATATGGCAGAAAACTGATAGTCTTATTAGCTCAAAGCAGAGTTCAGAGCTGGCAGAGTGGCTGAGAATTAAGGGAGGAGATTCTAGAAGTACAGAAAAGGGGAGATCCAAAATCTAAGTATAAGATCTGGTGAAATCTGTGACCAAGTACTAAAGTGCATTTACATAGGAATAACCTAAATGAGTCTGGTAACAACAACAACAGCCACAACAACAACAACAAAAACAACAAAAAAGTAGGCAGAAATGTGAGAGGGGCCTACACTTGAAAAGCAAATACACTGGTTAAGATTTCTGTGTTTGTTGACTGAGTGTCTTCTGTGACCTATGCATAGCTATAGTGGCAGAAAGTTGAAGTTTTAGTGGCTTGGATTATCAGATGACAGAGTTGGGAGCTGATAGAGCATATGGAAACTTATAAAGAAATCTCATACGCAAGAGAATTGCACAGAGAGTGAGCCCTGAAATCTGAGCATAAATTGTGCTCAAATCTTTGGTTGTGTAGTTTGTTTAAACTGCACAGGTACAGAAGAGACCTTCAAAGGGCTATACTAAAAGGCATTTGTTGGTAGCTGCAAGAACCAAGCAGAGAGATGAGGTGCTTCACTCTATGGGAGAGACAAAAGCCTAGTTTGAGTCTAGTCAAGTTAACTGCCTATTAGAATGAAAGCTCAGTTATCATCACAAGAGCATAACAGTATCCAGAGTCACTACAACATGTTATCTACACTGTCTGGTTTTTAACCCAAAATCACTAGATGTGGAAAGAAACTGAAAAGTGTGATTGATATTCAAGAAATGTATGATTAATATTCAGTTAATAAAAAATGATTCTAATTGGGCCCAGATATTAGATTGAATAAAGTCTTTAAAGCCACTAGTATGAATATGTTCAAAGAACTAAAGGAAAACATGTTCAAATAAAGACAAATATGTTTTAATGAGTGATCAGATAGGGAGCCTTAAAAGAGAACTAGTAACTATAAAAAAAAGAATTAAATGGAAGTTCTCGAGTGAAGAGTACCATTTTGCATTCCCACCATCAGGTCAACTAATCTAGTAACAGTAGGCCTAGCAAAGGCCTTTACACCAGCAATGAATGAGAGTTCCTGTTGCTCTACATTGTTACCAGCATTTGGTATTGTCAGTGTTCTGGCTTTTGGCTATTTTAATAGGTGTGTAGTGCTATCTTGTCTTAATTTGCATTTCTCTGATATATGATGTGGAGCATCTTTTCAAATGCTTATTTGCCATTTGTATGTCTTCTTTGGTGAGGTGTCTGTTAACGTCTTTGACCCACTTTTTAAGTTGGATTGTTTGTTATTGTTGAGTTTTAAGAGTTCTTTGAGTATTTTGGATAGCAGCCCTTTATTAGATATTTCTTTTGCAAATATCTGTTTTTAGATAAAATGATTATACTGGCACTACATGTTCAGTGGTAAAAATTTGAAAAAAATCACTAAAGGACAAAGTAAAAATTAAAAATTATCCATACACCTAACACTTGGAAGTAACAATGGTAACTTTCTGGTTTTTAAAAAAATGTACATATAGTTTTTTTTTTTTTGCACATATAGTTAATACATGTTTTTTAAAATAATGCATCAATGGAGACTTCCAGTACCTTTGTTTCAAGTATTTATTCATTAAACTTTTTTTCTAGTATTAATTGTAGTGGCTATATTTATAAATCTATAATTTCAAGGTCATCCAAGACCACTTTTATATTTAGCTCCAATAAATCCTAAGTCTTGCTTATAACTAATATGTCTCAGTGTCAGATAAGTAACGTCTGTTTATGCAGAAGAAGGCTTTTGGGATTATAAAAACTAGAGATGGCAGATTCCACCTAAAGGCATTCAGATTCAAAAATTTTAAAACCACTGTGTTGGCCAAACATAACACATCTTCAGGCTCTGGCCACCTCAGCTCTACTCTTTCCTAAAAAATTAGTTGATGTCTCTGCAAAAATATTGGCCTATTTTTCTAATACTTTAAGATATACATAATTTAAATAAAACTGGGTTACACAGAAGTCTTTACTAGATCATGCCCTATTATATTTTATCACCTTCTAAGCTCTTGGTTTGTCTAGCTGGGCACCATCAGGTCAGCTAATCTAATAAAAGTAGGTCTAGCAAAGGCCTTTACACAGAACACTCATACTTCTCCCTCTCCACTTTAGAAAAAACTTAGATGGCTCATATTAACCCTAAACCACTGGACAGTAGGATGGGTCAGCACAACTGTTGATGTAGTTTTTACAAGATGGAGGCAACAAAACCAATTTTCTGTGTCCTGCCATACCTCTATCCACATGCCAATGCAAGCCTATACTATACATATTTTCCCTAACAAGGTAAATTTGGGGCAACATTTCTCTTTAGTTTACTTTTTAAAAAAATTCTTACTCCTGAAAATCTTTGCTTTATAAAAAAAGTCATTGTTTATAAATATAGTCTACATTTTATTTTTTATTTTATGTCATACATTGTTTTAATTTGTTATTTATTGTTTTATCTTAGACTAAGAAGAGTAAAGATTCAGAGACTTCTAGATTAGGAAGGGTCTCAGAGAAAGTGATCTTCATCATTTATAAAACAAATTAATTGATTAGTACCACCCTAGAGATCATGAAAATAAAAAGAAACTGATTAATTGAAAAGTGACACTGGGTGTGGTGGCTCACTCCTATAATCCCAGCACTTTGGGAGGCCAAGACAGGCAAATCACTTGGGGCCAGGAGTTCAAGACCAGCCTGGCCAACATGGGGAAACCCTGTTTCTACTAAAATACACAGATTAGCTGGGCATGGTGGTGGGCACTTGTAATCACAGCTACTTGGGAGGCTGAGGCAGGAGAATTGCTTGAACCTGGGAGGTGGAGGTTGCAGTGAGCCAAGATCATGCCACTGTACTCCAGCCTGGGTGACAGAGTAAGACTCTGTCTCAAAAAGAAAAAAAAAAAGAAAAAAAGAAGAAAAGTGTCACTCTGGGTTTGGTCAGGAAAACAGAGCCATGGTATGTATTGAATCAATAGGGAATTTAATAGAGAAGTTTGGGGTTACATGACTGTAGGAGAAGTTGGAGAAATGACGATCTGTGGTAGGAAACTCAGTGAAGCCGCCTGAAGCCCTGGAGCAGGAAAGAAAGCCATGCATGCATTACAGCGAGGAAGTCTGGACACCTGCGTGTCTGATCACCTTCCAAAAATAATAGTCTTTGCTTCACTGGTGACTTCCAAATCTTATGCAAGTTCTTCTCACTGGTAGACTGTCACCTGAAGCTATAGGGGAGGGGATTTTGGGGAATGTAGCTCCAAGCCTTAGAAGGGACTGGTGGTGATAGTGCCAAATTAACGTGGCACAGTTGCAAATCCAATTCATAGCACTCACTCATTCTGTAACTCCTACCTTTCTTGATCTTTTCCTAGACCCGAATGTATGTATGTTTCCATTTGTTATTAAGCAACCCTGGAGTCTTGATGTCTTATACTTTTTCATTGAATCATTTTAGATTGCTTCCTACAGATATAGACATCTTTCTAAGAGTTATTAAAAAATAACACTAATTTCACTCATTCCTATTTCTTGAACTCTAAACCTGAGGTAGGTTCACTCTGTAAGCATTGCTTGTACCTTATTACTCACTTGAGCAAAGCCCCAGGTTATTAGAACTACAAACATGAATTTCACCAATGATTTAGATTCCCAGGCTTAGTAAAGAAATATGTAAATAAAGACTGCATTAATAATTATTCTGAAATACTGAGAAATCTCAATATTTGCATTTGCTGGATGCTTTGAGACTAAAGTCCACAGTGAGATTACAGAATAGAATCTGTTTTCCAGATTGATAGAGGAAAAATGTTTATATAGCACTTAACCTGCTTGTCTAAAGCCAGTGACCTAAATTCTAGACTGTACCTGGTTAAAACTACCCATGAATAACAACCCTTACTTACCTTCCTCTTTATCAACTTATCTGTAGATCATTTGAAAGAAAGTCTTTCATGGCAAAGCAGATGATGAGTAATTGAAATGCAACTCAGTATTTTTACTAAATGATTGTTCATTGCTTTCCAAACAACTACGTTAGAAAAACTTGGCAGATTTGGAAATACACTTTTTGAATTCTAAGTGGTTGAGAGATATGAATTAGCTCACAGAACAATTGAGTATGTGGGTGATAATATTATTTTGGAGAGTGTTCTTCCATTTAGCAGAAAGATGTGTAAAATTTAATAGTTGCATTACATGATCAAAATTCATTTGTAAACAATGAATTTTATTGCTAACAGTTTTAGTCGTGACTCAAATATAAATTGTATACATGTGAATGATTATATCTTGTTTTTGGGTCAATAATTCTTTAAGTTACATTAGTTTTATAATGTGAAATTAACTGCTAGTGGATCAAAGTTAAGTAATTATTTACCTTGGACCTCAATACACAAAATTTGGCATGCTAAGATAATATCTGATGATGCTAGTTGTAAGATAACGTCAGTGAGTAAGTGGGTAATACTAATGGGTCCACTAGTTCTTGGAAGACAGTTAAGTAAAAAAAATTTTTTTTCTCTAAAC
Organism: Pan troglodytes; assembly: GCF_028858775.2. Taxonomy (NCBI): domain Eukaryota; kingdom Metazoa; phylum Chordata; class Mammalia; order Primates; family Hominidae; genus Pan; species Pan troglodytes. Next base: position 111,708,294 of record NC_072408.2, on the reverse strand, counting down.
ATGTTAGTCAAGCCTAGCATTAGCTGAAAGACTGGTAGTGAATTCAGAATTATTTTCAAAGTACAATGTGAGCTCATTGGATTTACTGAAGAATTATTTTGGGCTTTAAGATTTCATGTGCTGTTTGAACACAGCAGAGAACATGTAGATTTTCTTCAGTGATACATGAAAATATCCACTTTAACAGGTAAATATTGGGAAGATGGATTCACCCATTGAAAAGTGGAACCTAATAATTGGCAACTTGGCTTTAAAGCAGGTAAGTGGTACACATATTTGTTTACAGATCTTGGGTGTACAAATTTTGACTGTTATCTATAAGATTGGTGTAAATTTTAGTACTATGAGTCTACCCTTTAATTGTTTTCAGAAACACCAAAACAATAATTTAGTACCTTGAAAAAGTGATGGAATAAATGGATACCTATGAGCTCTGAAACTATTCTTTGTTTAGAAACTAGTTTTTACAAATATGAAAAATATATACAAAATGTGGAAAAATATACAAAATATTTTCTATCATAAGTGTGTGATAGACCCAGAATTTGCATTAATATATCTGTTTAGTAAATATTTAGCACTTCATTAAGTGCTATTTTTTACTTTGATATTTAAAGATAAACTGAGCTCTTTTCTATATATTATGATCAGATATTTGTTTGTTTTCCTTAATTTGTTAGTTACTAGTAGTAATATAAACAATACAGTAGTTTACCAATTACACGTACACTGAATTGTGAACTGTAGATCGTGTATAATCTACAGCTTTTTCTAATCTTAGATGAGTTTCTCTTTTTCTTCTCCCTTCACCCTCTCCTACCCCTAAGACTGAAGACTGCGACTACCCCTAGTAATTCTCTAGCTAGTGTGAGCTTAGGGAATGCACACTAATTTTGGTATTAGTTCACCTAGGACATAATGTTGAGAACCTGGTTGCAGGAACAGAATTTCATGTAATGTAATTCAAGGACAAAGAAATAAAGCACATTTTTTGAGTATGTGTGCAAGTGCTTGTAAGATCACAGATGTGGAAATGAGAAAATCTGAGATCTGACCTCAGCTTTAACATTAAACAGTTTATAACCTTTGTTAATCTATTTAACTTTTCTGGGCTTCACTTTTCTCTTTTATTTATTTTTTTCTTTGAAATAAATTTTTCCTTTATTTATTTATTTTTCTGAGGCAGGGTCTTGCTCTGTTGCCCAGGCTGGAGTGCAGTAGTGCAATCATGGCTCACTGCAGCCTTGACCTCCTGGGCTCAAGTGATTCTCCCACCTGAGTGCCCGAGTAGCTGGGACTACAGGTACACGCCACCACGCCTGGTTAATTTTTGTACTTTTTGTAGAGATGGGGTTTTGCCATGTAGTCCAGGCTGGTCTTTTCTTTCAATTTTTAATTTTTGTGGATACATAGTAGGTGTATATATTCATGAGATGTTTTGATACAGGCTGCAATGCATAACAATCACATCATCTAAAATGGTATATCCATCCCCCCAGCATTTATCCTCTGTGTTACAACAATCCAATTATACTCTTGTAGTTATTTTTTAATGTACAATTACATTATTGACTGAAGTCACCCTGTTATGCTATCAAATACTAGGTCTCATTCATTCTATTTTTTTGTACTCATTAACCATCCCTACCTCCCCCATACCCTCCTACTACCCTTCCCAGCCTCTAGCAACCATCCTTCTACTTTCTGTCTCCATGAGTTCAATTGTTTTGATTTTTACATCCCATAAATAAGTGAGAACATCCAATGTTTGTTTTTCTGCTCAGCTTATTTCAGTTAGCATAATGACCTCCAGTTCCATCTATGTTGTTACAAATGACAGATATCATTCTTTTTTATGGCTGAATAGTGCTCCATTTTGTATAAGTACCACATTTTCTTTATCCATTCATCTGTTGATGGTCACTTAGTTTGCTTCCAAATCTTGGCCATTGTGAATAGTGCTGCAACAAACATAGAAGTGCAGATATCTCTTCAACATACTGATTTCCTTTATTTGGGATTATATACTCAGCAGTAGGATTGTTGGATCATATGGTAGCTGTATTTTTAGTTTTTTGAGGAACCTCCGAACTGTTCCTCATAGTGCTTGTGCTAATTTACATTCCCACCAACACTGTACGAGGCTTCCCTTTTCTCCACATCCTCACCAGCATTTGTTATTGCCTGTCCTTTGGATAAAAGCCATTTTAACTGGGGTGAGATGATATCTCATTGTAGTTTTGATTTGCATTTCTCTGATGATCAGTAATGTTGAGCACCTTTTCATATGACTGACTACCATTTGTATGTCTTCTTTTGAGAAATGCCTATTCAGATCTTTTGCCTGTTTTAAAATCAGATTATTGGATTTTTTTTCCTATAGATTTGTTTAAGCTCCTTATATATTCTGGTTATGAATCCTTTGCCAGATGGGTAGTTTGCAAATATTTTCTCCAATTCTGTGGGTTGTCTCTTTACTTTGTTGATTGTTTCCTTTGCTGCGCAGAAAGTTTTAAACTTGATATTATCCCATTTGTTCATTTTTGTTTTGGTTGCCTGTGCCTGTGGGATATTACTCAATAAATTTTTGCCCATACCAATGTCCTGGAGAGTGCCCCTGATGTTTTTGTGCAGTAGTTTTATAGTTTGAGGTCTTAGATTCAAGTCTTTAATCCATTTTGATTTGATTTTTGTAGATGGTGAGAGATAGGGGTCTCATTTCTTCTGCATGTAGATGTCCAATTTTCTTAGCACCAATTGTTAAAAAGACTGTCTTTTCCTCAGTGTATATTCTTGGCACTTTTGGCAAAAATGAGTTCACTGTAGATATATGGATTTGTTTCTGGTTTCTCTATTCTCTTCCATTGGTTTGTGTCTGTTTTTATGCCAGTACTGTCTTTTGGTTACTATAGCTCTGTAGTATAATTTGAAGTCAGGTAATGTGATTCCTCCAGTTTTGTTCTTTTTGCTTAGGATAGTTTTGACTATTCTGAGTCTTTTTGTGATCCCACATAAATGTTAAGATTTTTTTTTTCTATTTCTGTGAAGAATGTCATTGGCATTTTGATAGGGATTACATTGAATCTGTAGATTGCTTTGGGTTATATGGACATTTTAACAATATTGATTCTTCTAATCCATGAACATAGAATATCTTTACACTTTTTGGTGTCCTCTTCAATTTCTTGCATCAATATTTTATAGTTTTTTTTTTTTTTTTTTGAGATGAGGTCTTGTTCTGTTGCCCAGGCTACCAGGCTAGAGTGCAATGGCGTGATCTCGGCTCACTACAGCCTCCGCCTCCTGAGTTCAAGCAATTCTCCCACCTCAGCTGGGATTACTGGGGCGCGCCACCATGCCCAGCTAATTTTTGCATTTTTAGTAGAGATGGGGTTTCACCATGTTAGCCAGGCTGGTCTCGAACTCCTGACCTCAGGTGATCCACCTGCCTCAGCCTCCCAAAGTGCTGGGATTACAGGTGTGAGCCACCGCTCCCGGCCTGTTTTATAGTTTTTATTATAGAGATCTTTCATGTCTTTGGTTATTTCTAGGTCTATCTTATTTTACTTGTAGCTATTGTAAATGGGATTACTTTCTTGATTTCTTTTTCAGATTATTCACTGTTGGCATATAGAAATGCTACTGCTTCTTGTGTGTTGATTTTGTATCCTACAATTTTACTGAATTTATCAGTTCTGATAGTTTTTTGGTGGAGTCTTTAGGTTTTTCCAAATATAAGATTATGTCATCTGCAAATAAGGATAATTTGACTTCTTTCTTTCCAATTTAGATGCCCTTCATTTCTTTCTCTTATCTGATTGCTTTAGCTAGGACTTCTAGTATTATGTTAAAAAAACAGTGGTGAAAGTCTCTTTCCTCTTTTAAATATCATTATTGTATTAGAGATGTCTAAGATCTTTTTCAGCTTGAAATTGTAGAAATCTATGCAGGAGTAATAATCAAAACATTTAACAACCAGTAGAGTTGTTAAATATATATATAAATAATATATAAAAATAATATAAATAATATATAAAATTTGAAAATATATTCCATTTATTTTTAAATACCCTGAACTCTTACAAAGTAATATGAGTTGTAGTATAAATTATTCGTCAAATTATCCTAATAATTTCCGTCTCAGCTTTTCATTTTTCCTCCCATTGTTAGTCTTCACTTTTCCTTTATCATCCTCTCTCCCTGCAACTGTCAGTCAAGATGGGAGTCAGACATGGCTAGGGATTCACTGATTCTAGTTGCCATAGCCCAAAGCCTGTGTCTTTATGTGCCTTACTCCACCAAGAATGTGTGAAGAACAGGGAACCCCAACCAGGCCCCTCAGGACACACCTGGTACCAGCCAGTGAGGCAGCAATTAGTTGAAGCCCAGTCACAAGTAGACAAAAGTGAGAAGAAAAGAAGATGGAGCGGTGGGGGTAATGGTTGGGGGAGAGGGTTTTTTCTTCCTGAGGCTTCTTCTGCCAACACTTGTGAAAGAGTAGATGATGAGTGTGGGGAGGGGAGTAGGATGGGCTGGCACAAGCCTCCTCTGCCTGGAGACTGGCCATGGAGGGTAGAAAGAGAGAAGGGTAGAAAGCACAGATGAGGCCCACACTCCCACTTGCTCAGGGGTGTGCTCTTCTCACTGTTAAATGGAGCCCCAGGCAGATCGCCTGTCACAGATTTCTTCACGATTGTACAGAATGGCCTTCTGGACCAAATACATACATAAGTAGTCAGATAAAGCAAAGTCTCCAGTCCCACATGAGGAACTGTTGCCTCACCAGGAGGGACGTGTCCTGTACCAAACATCTCTTCAGGCCTATGGCCCCTGTTAACCTTCACATCTACTACTTGAACCCAGACTTTGCTTTCTCTTGGGTACAATTAGTCATTTTTCAGTTAGTCATTATTTTGCATATTTCCAGAATAGGACTTCCTCATCTCAGCTGTGTGCTTTTATTTTCTCAGAAATTGACAGATTTATATATACATATATACCCACCATGATGTCTGCAGTAGGCTCTCTAGCTCTGTGTTCCAATGTCAAGCCAGACAGGACTTGGAATCATAGTGTTAGAATTTATATTATAAATTAATTTTACTGCTTTAAAGTGTAATTACATTATTTACTAACCAGAATGAAAATCCTGAAATATTTTAACTGCTACACTCATCATGGTGCTTATTGGTTTGAATCTCAGCTCTGTATCTGTGGATGACATCCACAGAAGCTGTAATATTAATACAAGATCATGGGGCTGGAGTCCAGGATATATGGTCTCTTTAGTCCTGGCTCTTCTGTTGATTTACTATGACTACTTCAGGAATTTTTTACTTGGAGCCCTCGATTCCAGCACATGGATTGGCTTCAGAGAGTCCATGAACATCAAGAAATTCTACTCAAAATATTGAGTGCCTCTGTGTTTGCCTAGAGAAAGAGAACTCTATTCTGTAGAGTTTTTACCAGATTGTCAAAGGAGTCCATGACACAAACTCAGCTAAGAGTGAGTGCAATAGATGATTCTTGTAGGGTTTCTTTTAGTTCTGACATCCTATTAATCTGAGGCTGAGTTAGCGGTGAGTGTTATTTCTTAGTGGCAGGTTTTTTTTATTGTTGCTTTGTGTCAGCACTGTGGAAAGCAGTTTATATATTTATATAATTAATTTAAATCATAAAGTTTGAGGTTATTGTGGTCTTACTGATTAGGAACTGAAATTTTCATAGCACTAATCACAATTGTGCTTATTTGTGAGGTTATTTTCAAATGTTTGTCTCTCCCACTGACCGAGAGCTCTGTGAGGGCAGGGAATAATCTACGTTGACCACTGCTGTAGCCCAACACAAAACATAGCACATTATACATAGTAGAATCTAAATAAATACTCCTTGAATGAATGAGTTTAAATAATTTGCTACAAGATTAAGTGCTAGAACCGGAGTCAAACTCCTATCTTTCTACTATAAAATCCAATCTCTTGCCAGCACTACCTCTAGAGTCAGACTTCAGATGTGTGGATTGGGTACTTCTCAGTCTGAAGGTGGCATTTTCTTAGGTGATCTATTAATTATACCATCAGCATCACTTGGGGTGCTTGTTAAAAACAGATTCCTGGACTCCATTCCATACTTGTTGTCACCAGATCATCAGAGCAGTTTGAGAACCCACCATCTTAGGGAATATTAAAACCAAAATATAGTAACTACTCTAAAAGGTAATGTAGCTCAATTATTACATGCAATACTTTTTTTTACTTTTTGTAGTAATATTTACATAATCAAAATGTTTAAATGTGTTTTTAAAGTGAATAATTCAGTTGGATTTATGAAAAAAATTTTAGGTTCAGGCAACAGTTGTGGGTTTTCTAGCAGCTGTGGCAGCAATTATATTGGGCTGGATTCCAGAAGGAAAATATTACCTTGATCATTCCATACTTCTGTGCTCTAGCAGTGTGGCAACTGCCTTCATTGCATCTCTTCTGCAGGGTAAGTGAATTTATAAATGTCTACTCTATAGCCTTTTACATTTAAATGGTTTATTTCTTAAGATGACTATTTTTATTTAAATGATACCTGTTATGAAAACAACAGAAAAAAACATATCTACAAACTTAAAAAATGCCTTATTTATTCCAGATATATTTACATTTCATTATTTATAAAACTTAGTGTAGAACAGGCTTTTCTGAGGTTGTCTCCTGGCCTTGGATACTCCGTTATAGTTCCTCAAAAAGATCAGGAAAATCGCCTAGACATTCATTTGTTTCTGTAAGTTAAATAAATTGGGAAACTCCTTTCTGGACATCATGCAGGGGATTTACTAGCTTGTCACTTGAGTAACAAGTGTTCCAGGAATTCTGCGTTTCAAAAGTCATCCTCTGTTGAAATTTTTTTGTTTCAGATTTCAAGAAAAATTTCTTCCCTGTTTCTGTGGCAATACAAATATAACCTTATACTTAAGACAGCATATTGTTGGCTATAGAATTTTAAAGAGCCAGAAGGTTTTAAAAATTAACTACTTTAGAACTTTTATTTGGGTTATTTTTCTTTATATTTATTCGTATGAACTTTACACTAGAGAATTAGCTTATTGTGGAATCACAATCATAAAGACTTTGTTCTTTTTATTTTATAATTGCCATTTTCTTGCCCTTATATCACCAGCAAAGTTTAAAGTGGATTATTGTCATGTTAGGTGATCATACAATGCAGCTAACTTTTTTGGCTAGGTTCTGGGAATTTAGGGAATCTTATTAAAATTATGACTCGACTTCCAAAATATTTTCAAGCATTTTGTTTTAGTAGTTTAATTGTATCGGGGTAGTTTCTTGTCTTCACAAAGAATTACTATAGTTGAATGGAGTTAACATTGACCAAAGCAGAGTGAAGTTAAGCTATTGGAAAATTAAATTGTTGGTACAAAAAAAATTATGCCATCAGCATGCTATTTTTTTAGGCTCATTTGCTTCTTTTTTCTTTCTGATTTTATTTCATTTAGAAAGTGTTATTTAAAATTTTTTAGTCTAACAAGTATTTGAAAGCTTTTCAAAACTACCCAAAATTCAGAATTTTAAAAAGTATTTGTTTAAAGCTTCTTACTTTGAATAATGTGTGTTCTAATTTTATGATAACTTGACCTTTATAAGCACTTTAGTATATGTAAAGTAGAAACTCGTAGCCATATTTGTAGGTGAGAAAACTTAGGTAAGGTGACTTGTCCAATCTCATCAACGTGTTACCAGCTGAATCAGAACTAAAACACGTTTCCTAAGTCTTAGCTCTTTCCACTGGACTATGATACATACAAAATATTTGTTTTCAGTTGAAAAGATATAGATGGTACTATGTATAGGAGAACTTCCCATATACATCTTCAAATGTGCTGATTTTGGGAAAAGATTCTAAGCAATTACATCTTGTTTGATTATTGCATAATGTATTTTTTTTTAAAGTTTTCTGCTATAGCTTTTTTTCTTTTTCAATGATATTATGGGAAAGGTAAGTCTAGTAATTTAAAAAGCCTCCAGGATACTAAAATGTAAGGCACTGTTTGATGCAAGACAAAAATTCTGCTTATTAAAATTTTGGCTTTAATAGGTAGAGTAAAAAACACTGGGCTAGAGTCACAAGCTATGTGACTTTAGGCGAGAATTTAAGCCCTACTCTACAGGACCTCAGTTTTATTATCTATAAGGTGAGTATGCTGGAACAAAAACATTTAGAGTCATTTTAACTCTAAAAGTGCTGTGAGATTTTGTTACTGTTTTTCTCCATAGCCATATTTAGGCTTTCATATTGATTTGTGGTTAGCACATTTAAAGTTTTCTCTTTACTACATCCTCTTAATGAGTATCTTGGTGTGACAAAATCTACACAATTTAGAGTGGATATAAATGTTAATAGTTTTATCCCATTTGTATAATTTAAGAAAATTAGGATGTAAAAGTACAAGTACACAGTTAAATTTTCATCTTCTATTCTCTCGTAGGTTTATAGACAGAAACTTCAGGTTTAAAGAATATCTTTTACAAAGACTGTTTCTTGTATTCTGGCCTTCAGTGTTTTAAAATTTAATTATGTCCTGCTGCTTAATACTTCAACGTCTTTAAATAATAAAATGAAATAAGCATTTCTAGCTGCCATATGTGAACAAATCTGGTTTTGTTGGCCTTCTTCCCAGTTGTTGTACATATACATATGACTCACCTTTTTTTTGATGTTTTCATACTTTATTTGAGGGTTAAAATTAAAACCTTTGGATTCAATACACACAAATACATTATATCTAAGATATACATGTCACTAAATCTGAAATTTTAGCTTTAACATAATTTTAGTAGCTTTCAGGCCTCTAAATACAACGCTGAACTTCTTAAATTTTCTATGATCCCCACTTGGAGTTTGTTGAAAGGCATTTTGCCAAAGCGTTAGAGTAAATGTTTTGTTTGCTTTAGTCAGCTTATCTAAGCAGTCTAACTGGAATTGATATGCTGTTTTTCTATCCTACACATTTTGGTATTTGGGGGATTGATTTTCTTTAAATCATAGCCTAAAAAGTAATGAACATTCTTTCTTCTAGGAATAATAATGGTTGGGGTTATCGTTGGTTCAAAGAAGACTGGTATAAATCCTGATAATGTTGCTACACCCATTGCTGCTAGTTTTGGCGACCTTATAACTCTTGCCATATTGGCTTGGATAAGTCAGGGCTTATACTCCTGTCTTGGTAAGTTGATTTAAAACTAAATATTGTGTGTTGTCTCAAGTCTCTTTAAATAAATATTGTTGCAGCAATGCCATGAATCCATGGTAGCCTTCATTTGCATTAGAACTGCTGTTGAGGCTGATTAGGATAACTATCATTTGTTTTATACCTACTATGTGTTATGGTTCCCACTTTCTTTTTTCTCGTAGAGTTTAAAACTCTGTAAAATAAGGATTATCATCTCTAATTTTAGATGAGAAAAGCAAGGATCACAGAAGTTATGTATGTTACCCAAGTTTATACAACTACTAGTAAAAAAGTTGAACACAGGCTTATCATATTTTGTGATTTCTGTCCTTTCCTCTAAGTGTACAGCAGCTAGGAGTCAACCTGCAGTGTTCTCTGTATAGAACCATCTCAGAATATAAGCTTATAAGTGGTACTTAAAATTTACCAATGGAATGTTTTTCCCCATCAGAAACCCACACCAATAAGTAGCTTCATGGCAGTTAACAAAAGGGAAAAAAAAATCACCACAAAAATTAGACTGAATGCTGTATAAAGTTGGAGCCATATATGTAATTCCTGATAAATAGTGATAGAGTATTTATGGAATCTAATGAGTAGTTTTAATGCAAATTTGTGTTCTGGAAATGGTAAATAAATATGATTTGTGAGCATTGATGACATGCTAAAAGTTCATTGTGGTTTTATTATTTTTAGATGCCAAATTAAGGAAAACAGAAACTTACAGTAATACAAGAAAAAAACATGAGTATATAAGCCAAGCCAGAGGCAAACATTTATTCACAAATCCTCACATATGTTCATGGATTCTATACAGATTTATGGTGTACTTTAAAATAAATCTAAAGCATGTTTCGTTTGAAGAAGTAAGGGTCTCAGATATATGTTCTTGAAATAAAGAAAGGGCTTTAACCAACCAAAGGCAATAATTTTCTGTGACTTTTGGAGACATCAAGGAAGCTTCACTTAGCATATAAAATTGCCTGAAGTTATTTAGTGAGTGGCATAAAAACAATATTTAATAAGACTTGGTGTGTATGTTCAAGGAATATTTCTCTCATTTAGAAGATAAGGTTGCATACACTTTAAGTGAGGTATAAGACAAGAAATGATCAATGGCCTAAATGTAAGCTCTTGTTCCCAAAGGTCTTGGCTTTTTTATGTTGTTGTGCAATTTGCAAAGAATGATACATGTTTAAATATATTAAGGACAACACTTAATTCCCTTCCCTCCCACTCAAAAAAAAAGCACGGGAAGTGAGTTATGTTATTAAAGGGATAATCTTAAATTTGCTCTAATTTGTATTGTTTGGATGATAAATTGATAATACTTTAATTTAGAAATAGATGCTGAAGTCAGGGATTAAAATATTAGCTTATGGCTAGCATTAGAAAATGTGGCTTAATATTCTTCTCCTACTCTACTAAACTCACCCACACACTCTCAGCCAGACAGTTGGACAACTTGTAGTCCTGACCCCATAGAATAAGCTGTTAACTGTATTGGTGAAGAGAGACTGTCACTAATAGGCTGTATCTCAAAAGAGAAAGCCAGTAACAGCATGAGTTAGGCATGAGTTAGTGCCCCTTTCCCTAGTATTACTAATTAGATAAGTCTCTCCCAATTGGAGGAGGAGGAAAGAGAGAAGAAAAGAGGAGTAGAAGAGGATAAAGGGTTATGTCTCAATATCATTAAAAGGACAGAAATTCTATGGGTTTGCCCGGGAACATAGACGGTGGGGGTAGGGATGGAGGGCTGGTAGTGGTTCTGGGACAGGTTACCCTATATACATAAAAAATACAGGTATACAGTTCCAAGATGGCCGAATATGAATAGCTCCAGTCTACAGCTCTCAGTGAGTGACGCAGAAGATGGGTGATTTCTGCATTTCCAACTGAGGTACTGGGTTCGTCTCATTGGGACTGGTTGGACTGTGGGTGCAGCCCACAGTGTGTGAGCCGAAGCAGGGTGGGGCACTGCCTCACCAGGGAAGCGCAAGGGGTCAGGGAATTACCTTTCCTAGCCAAGGGAAGCTGTGACAGATGGTACCTGGAAAATTGGGACACTCCCGCCCTAATACTGCACTTTTCCAAGAGTCTTAGCAAACAGCACACCAGGAGATTATATCCTGCACATGGCTTGGCGGGTCCCACACCCATGGAGCCTTGCTCACTGCTAGCACAGCAGTCTGAGATGGAACTGCGAGGTGGCAGCGAGGCTGGGGGAGGGGTGTCCGCCATTGCTGAGGCTTGACTAGGTAAACAAAGCGGCTGGGAAGCTCAAACTGGGTGGAGCCCACCACAGCTCAATGAGGCCTGCCTGCTTCTGTAGACTCCACCTCTGGAAGCAGGACATAGCTGAATAAAAGGCAGCAGAAACTTCTGCGGACTTAAACGTCCCTGTCTGACAGCTTTGAAGAGAGTAGTGGTTCTCCCAGCACAGAGTTTGAGATCTGAGAATGGACAGACTGCCTCCTCAAGTGGGTCCCTGACCCCCAAGTAGCCTAACTGGGAGACATCTCCCAGTAGGGGCCAACTGACACCTCATACAGCCGGGTGTCCCTCTGAGATGAAACTTCCAGAGGAAGGATCAGGCAGCAACATTTGCTGTTGTGCGATATTTGCTGCTCTGCAGCCTCCACTGGTGATACCCAGGAAAACAGGGTCTGGAGTGGACCTCCAGCAAACTCCAACAGACCAGCAGCTGAGGGTCCTGACTGTTAGAAGGAAAACTAACAAACAGAAATGAATAGCATCAACAGCAACAAAAAGGACATCCACATCAAAACCCCATCTGTAGGTCACCATCATCAAACACCAAAGGTAGATAAAACCACAAAGCTGGGGAGAAACCAGAGCAGAAAAGCTGAAAATTCTAAAAACCAGAGCGCCTCTTCTCCTCCAAAGGATCACAGCTCCTCAGCAATGGAACAAAGCTGGATGGAGAATGACTTTGATGAGTTGACTGAAGTAGGCTTCAGAAGATTGGTAATAACAGACTTCTCCAAAGTACAGGAGGATGTTCAAACCCATTGCAAGGAAGCTAAAAACCTTGAAAAAAGACTAGATGAATGGCTAACTAGAATAAACAGTGTAGAGAAGACCTTAAATGACCCAAAGGAGCTGAAAACCATGGCATGAGAACTACATGATGCATGCACAAGCTTCAGTAGCCGATTTGATCAAGTGGAAGAAAGGGTATCAGTGATTGAAGATCAAATGAAGATTGAATGAAATGAAGCAAGAAGAGAAGTTTAGAGAAAAAAGAGTAAAAAGAAATGAACAAAGCCTCCAAGAAATATGGGACTATGTGAAAAGACCAAATCTACATTTGATTGGTATACCTGAAAGTGATGAGGAGAATGGAACCAAGTTGGAAAACCTCTTCAGGATATTATCCAGGAGAACTTCCCCAACCTAGCAAGGCAGGCCGACATTCAAATTCAGGAAATACAGAGAACATCACAAAGATACTCCTTGAGAAGAGCAACCCCAAGACACATAATTGTCAGATTCACCAAGGTTGAAATGAAGGAAAAAATGTTAAGGGCAGCCAGAGAGAAAGGTTGGGTTACCCACAAAGGGAAGCCCATCAGACTAACAGTGGATATCTCAGCAGAAACTCTACAAGCCAGAAGAGAGTGGGGGCCAATATTCAACATTCTTAAAGAAAAGAATTTTCAACCCAGAATTTCATATCCAGCCAAACTAAGCTTCATAAGTGAAGGAGAAATAAAATACTTTACAGACAAGCAAATGCTGAGAGATTTTATCACCACCAGGCCTGCCCTAAAAGAGCTCCTGAAGGGAGCACTGAACATGGAAAGGAAAACCCAGTACCAGCCACTGCAAAAACATGCCAAATTGTAAATACCATCGATGCTATGAAGAAACTGCATCAATTAATGGGCAAAAAACCCAGCGAACATCGTGATGACAGGATCAAATTCACACATAACAATATTAATGTTAAATGTAAATGGGCTAAATGCCCCAATTAAAAGACACAGACTGGCAAATTGGATAAAGAGTCAAGACCCATCAGTGTGCTGTATTCAGGAGACCCATCTCATGTGCAGAGACACGCATAGGCTCAAAATAAAGGGATGGAGGAAGATCTATCAAGCAAATGGAAAACAAAAAAAAAAGTAGGGGTTGCAATCCTAGTCTCTGATAAAACAGACTTTAAACCAACAAAAATCAAAAGAGACAAAGAAAGCCATTACATAACGGTAAAGGGATCAATTCAACAAGAAGAGCTTACTGTCCTAAATATATATGCACCCAATACAGGAGCACCCAGATTCATAAAGCAAGTCCTGAGAGACCTACAAAGAGACTTAGACTCCCACACAATAATAGTGGGAGATTTTAACACCCTACTGTCAACATTAGACAGATCAACGAGACAGAAAGTTAGCAAGGATATCCAGGACTTGAACTCAGCTCTGCACCAAGTGGACCTAATAGACATCTACAGACCTCTCCACCCCAAATCAACAGAATATACATTCTTCTCAGCACCACATTGCACTTATTCCAAAATTGACCACATAGTTGGAAGTAAAGCACTCCTCAGCAAATGTAAAAGAACAGAAATCATAACAAACTATCTCTCAGACCACAGTGCAATCATTAGAACTCAGGATTAAGAAACTCACTCAAAACCGCACAACTACATGGAAACTGAACAACCTGTTCCTGAATGACTACTGGGTAAATAACGAAATGAGGGCAGAAATAAAGATGTTCTTTGAAACCAGTGAGACCAAAGACATAACATACCAGAATCTCTGGGACACATTTAAAGCAGTGGGTAGAGGGAAATTTATAGTACTAAATGCCCACAGGAGAAAGCAGGAAAGATCTAAAATTGACATCCTAACATCACAATTAAAAGAACTAGAGAAGCAAGAGCAAACACATGCAAAAGCTAGCAGAAGGCAAGATATAACTAAGATCAGAGCAGAACTGAAGGAGATAGAGACACAAAAAAACCCTTCAAAAAATCAATGAATCCAGGAGCTGGTTTTTTGAAAAGATCAACAAAATTGATAGACCGCTAGCAAGACTAATAAAGAAGAAAAGACAGATGAATCAAATAGATGCAATAAAAAATTATAAAGGGGATATCACCACCAATCCCACAGAAATACAAACTACCATCAGAGAATACTATAAACACCTCTATGCAAATAAACTAGAAAATCTAGAAGAAATGGATAAATTCCTGGACACATACACCCTCCCAAGACTAAACCAGGAAGAAGTTGAATCCCTGAATAGACCAATAACAGGCTCTGAAATTGAGGCAATAATCAATAGCTTACCAACCAAAAAAAGTCCAGGACCAGATGGTCCTCATACCAAAGCCTGGCAGAGACACAACAAAAAAAGAGAGTTTTAGACCAATATCCCTGATAAACTTCGACACAAAAATCCTCAATAAAATAGTGGCAAAACGAATCCAGCAGCATGTCAAAAAGCTTGTCCACCATAATCAAGTTGGCTTCATCCTTGGGATGCAAGGCTGGTTCAACATATGCAAATCAATAAACTTAATGCATCATATTAACAGAACCAATGACAAAAACCACATGATTATCTCAATAGATGCAGAAAAGGCCTTTGACAAAATTCAACAGCCCTTCATGCTAAAAACTCTCAATAAACTAGGTATTGATGGGACATATCTCAAAATAGTAAGAGCTATTTATGACAAAGCCACAGCCAATATCATACTGAATGGGCAAAAACTGGAAGCATTCCCTTTGAAAAGTGTCACAAGACAGGGATGCCCTCTCTCACCACTCCTATTCAACATAGTGTTGGAAGTTCTGGCCAGGGCAATCAGGCAGGAGAAAGAAATAAAGGGTATTCAGTTAGGAAAAGAGGAAGTCAAATTGTCCCTGTTTGCAGATGACATGATTGTGCATTTAGAAAACCCCATTATATCAGCTCCAAATCTCCTTAAGCTGATAAGCAACTTCAGCAAAGTCTCAGGATACAAAATCAATGTGCAAAAATCACAAGCATCCCTATACACCAATAACAGACAAACAGAGAGCCAAGTCATGAGTGAACTCCCATTCAATCTCTTTGCATCAAAGAGAATAAAATACCTAGGAATCAATCTCAATTGCTTCAAAGAGAATAAAATACCTAGGAATCCAACTTATAAGGAATGTGAAGGACCTCTTCAAGGAGAACTACAAACCACTGCTCAACGAAATAAAAGAGGACACAAAGAAATGGAAGAACATTCCATGCTCATGGATAGGAAGAATCAATATCATGAAAATTGATGGGGATGCCATTCCCATCAAGCTACCGATGACTTTCTTCACAGAATTGGAAAAAACTACCTTAAAGTTCATATGGAACCGAAAAAGAGCCCACATTGCCAAGATAATCCTAAGCCAAAAGAACAAAGCTGGAGGCATCACGCTACCTGACTTCAAACTATACTACAAGGCTAAAGTAACCAAAACAGCATAGTACTTGTACCAAAACAGAGATATAAACCAATGGAACAGAATAGAGCCCTCGGAAATAATACCACACATCTACAAGCATCTGATCTTTAACAAACCTGACAAAAACAAGAAAGGGGAAAAGGATTCCCTATTCAATAAATGATGCTGGGGAAACTGGCTAGCCATATGTAGAAAGCTTAAACTGGATCCCTTCCTTACACCTTATAAAAAATTAATTCGAGATGGATTAAAGACTCAAACCATAAAAACCCTAGAAGAAAACCTAGGCAATACCATTCAGGACATAGGCGTGGGCAAGGACTTCATGACTAAAACACCAAAAGCAATGGCAACAAAAGCCAAAATAGACAAATGGGATCTAATTAAACTAAAGAGCTTCTGCACAGCAAAAGAAACTACCATCAGAGTGATCAGGTAACCTACAGAATGGGAGAAAATTTTTGCAATCTACCCATCTGACAAAGGGCTAATATCCAGAATCTACAAAAAACTTAAATTTACAAGAAAAAAATCAAACAACCCCATCAACAAGTGGGCGAAGGATATGAACAGACACTTTTCAAAAGAAGACATTTATGCAGCCAACAGACACATGAAAAATGCTCATCATCACTGGCCATCAGAGAAATGCAAATCAAAACCACAATGAGATACCATCTCACACCAGTTAGAATGGCGATCATTAAAAAGTCAGGAAACAACAGGTCCTGGAGAGGATGTGGAGAAATAGGAACACTTTTACACTGTTGGTGGGAGTGTAAACTAGCTCAACCATTGTGGAAGACAGTGTGGCGATTCCTCAGGGATCTAGAACTAGAAATACCATTTGACCCAGTGATCCCATTACTGGGTATATACCCAAATGATTATAAATCATGCTGCTATAAAGACACATGCACACGTATGTTTATTGCAGCGCTATTCACAATAGCAAAGACTTGGAACCAAGCCAAATGTCCAACAATGATAGACTGGATTAAGAAAATGTGGCACATATACACCATGGAATACTATGCAGCCATAAAAAAGCATGAGCCCACATCCTTTGTAGGGACATTGATGAAGCTGGAAACCATCATTCTGAGCAAACTGTTGCATGGACAGAAAACCAAACACTGCATGTTCTCACTCATAGGTGGGAGTTGAACAAAGAGAATAGTTGGAGACAGGGTGGAGAACATCACACACCGGGGCCTGTGGTGGGGTGGGGGGACGGGGGAGGGATAGCGTTGGGAGAAATACCTAATGTTAATGATGAGTTATTGGGTGCAGCACAGCAACATGGCACATGTATATGTATGTAACAAACCTGCACATTGTGCACAAGTACCCTAGAAATTAAAAAAATATATATATATACATATATATAAAATACAGGTATATTATTTGCAGATTTGGATATTTAAATTACTATTAAGTCATTTATAACACATTTTTCAGCTGCTTGCAAATACCAGATATCTCCTCAGTTAAAGACAGTGGTAAGAAAGTAAGAAAGAGAATGCCGTTGAAGAATGTTATCATGATAAACATGGCAATTGTTATAATGTTACAGAATTAAGTACTATGAGATTCCAGAAGATAAACAACTATTGAGGAAAATAATGCACACTGACCTTTACAATTTTATTTAATTAATTAATTAATTTTTTGAGACAGAGTCTTGCTCTGTCACCCAGGCTGGAGTGCAGTGGTATGATCTTGGCTCACTGAGACGTCTGCCTCCGGGGTTCAAGTGATGGTCGTGCCTCAGCCTCCTGAGTAGCTGGGACTACAGCTACTACAAGCACACGCTACCATGCCCGGCTAATTTTTTGTATTTTTAGTAGAGACGGGGTTTCACTGTGTTGCCCAGACTGGTCTCAAACTCCTGAGCTCAGGCAATCTGCCCGCCTCGGCCTCCCAAAGTGCTAGGATTACAGGCATGAGCCACCACGCCCCATCTAAAATTTTATTTTTTAAAATTATGCAAGGGATAAACTCTCCTTATAAAAGACTTAATCATAATGTGTTGCCGTCTAAAGCTTTCGGTATTTCGAATGTTATATAGTGATGCATACATAATTTGACTGGATCAAGAAATAAAAAAAGTAAAATGGAATGTTACTATCACAGATCATGATTTTGAAAAATATTATTAAATATTGCTTAGGATTTTCTAATCTTTGTCTTCTGAAAGTTGGCTCAAAGTAATTCAAGATGAATTAACTAAAATAGTCTTTTACATTTTTTCTGTATCGTTGATTCTCCTAAAAAGATATTTTTTGTGTTACAGATCAATCCCATAGTTAATTTGTTAAAGGTATTTCTAAGTGTCTGTGTTCAGATTGCTAAAGTGTCTGCTCTGTGAGCACTAGGGGGCCTCCTAAGATCAGCAGTTGGATGCCTAATATTTTTATTCTGAATGCAAAGATTAGGAACAGGCACATTTAAATTCCAAGACTCCATTCATCCTGCTGAGAAGCTTCAGGTTTATTTCCTGATAAACTTATAGTTCAAGTTTATTTCCTGAACTATATTGAAAACACTTAGTAGTCTTTAGAGATAAAAAGAGGATTTTATAATAGCAGTAGGCTTTAGTTATAGAGGCCATGTATTATATAGTGCTCAAAGAACTGGACATTAAGAAAAGTCTTATGGTCTCAATTCATCAAGAAGATATAACAATTGTAAATATATATGCACATAATATCAGAGCACCTAAATATATATATGATCAATTGTTAACAGATATGAAGGAGGAAATAGACAGTAAGACAATAGTAGTAGAGGACTTCAGTACCCCACTTTCAACACTGGAGAGATCATCCAGACAGAAAATCAATTAGGAAGCATTGGACTTGAACTACACTTTAGACCAAATGAATCTAGCAGATATGTACAAAACATTCCATCCAACAGCAGCAGAATACACATTCTTTTCAAGTGCACATGGAACATTATCCAGGATAGATCATATATTAGGCCACAAAACAAGTCTTAACAAAGAAGACTTTGAGAAGATTGAAATTTAAGAGACTGAAATCATATCAAGTATCTTTGATGATCACAGTGGTATGAAACTAGGAATCAATAATAGGAAAAAAACTGGAAAATTCAAAAACATGTGGAAATTAAACATCATGCTCCTGAACAACCAAGAGGTCAAAGAAGAAATTCAAAAGGAAATTAAAAAAATATATTGAGACAAATGAAAATGGAAACACAACATACCAAAACCTAAGGGACACAGCAAAAGCAGTTCTAAGAGGGAAGTTTATAGCGATAAACACCTGCATTTAGAAAGAAGAAAGATCTCCAATAAACGACCTAATGTTACACCTCAAGGAACTAGAAAAAAAAGAATAAAGTAAACCCAAAGTTAGCAGAAGGAAGGAGTTAATAAAGACCAGAGCAGAAATAAATCAAATAGAGAATAGAAAAATACATTAACAAAACTTAGTTGGCTCTTCTAACAGATAAGAGTGACAAAGCCTTAGCTAGACTAAGAGAAAAAAAGAGAAAACTGAAATTAAAAAATCAGAAATAAAAGTGGAGACCTCAGAAATAAAAAAGATCACTAGAGACAATTGAACAATTTTAAGCCAACAAATTAGATAACCTAGAGGAAATGGATAAATTCTTAGAAACATATACCTGCCAGAATTGAATGAGGAAGAAATAGAAAGCCTGAACAGACCAATAACAAATAGTTATTAAAGTAGTAATTAAAATCCTCCCAACAAAGAAAAGCCCAGAACCAGATGGCTTCATGGCTGAATTCTACCAAACATTCAAATAGTACCAATCCTTATCTTCCAAAAACATAGAACTAGAGGAAATACTTCCAAACTCATTTATTTTTATTTTTAGTTTTATTTTCAGAGATGGGGGTCTTGCTCTGTTACCCAGCTGGAGTGCAGTGGCATGATTATAGCTCACTGCAGCCTTGAACTCCTTGGCTCAAGCAGTCCTCCCACCTCAGCCTCCCAAGTATCAGGAACTACGAGTGCATACAACCATGCCTGGCTAATTTTTAAATATTTTCTTGAAGACAGGGTCTCACTATGTTGTCTAGTCTGGTGTCAAACTCATAGTCTCAAACAGTCCTTCTGCCTCAGCCTCCTGAGTTACTGGGATTACAGGTGTGAGCCACTGCACCCAGCCCAGACTCATTTTATAAGGTCACCATCACCTGATACCAATTTTCCAGACAAAGACACCACAAGAAAACAAAACTAGTGAGGTGTGGTGGCATATACCAGTAGTTCCAGCTACTCTGGAGGCTGAGGTGAGAGGATCACCTGAGCCTGGGAGTTGGAGTCCTGCCTGGGCAACATAGTGAGACCCCATCTCTAAAACAAAAGCAAAGACAAAAACGACCTAAACAACAATGACAACAAAAGAAATGAAAACTATAGGCTAATATTTCTGATGAACACAGCTGCAAAAATCTTCAATAAAATACTAGCAAACTGAATTCAACAATACATAAAGAATATTATACATCATGACCAAGTGGGATTCATCCCAGGGATGCAAGTATGGTTTAACATACATAGATCAATCAGTGTAATATAGCACACTGTGTTAAATAAAATATCTAGAAATAACTTTAACAAAGGAGGTGAAATATCTCTACAATAAAAATGATTAAACATTAATGAAATAAATTGAAGAAGACACAAATAAATGGAAAGGTATTCCATGTTTATGGATTGGAAGAATTAGTATCATCCATACTACCCAAAGCAATATACAGGTTCAGTGCAATTCCTATCAAAATTTCAATGGCATTCTTCACAGAAATAGAAAAAAGAATTCTAAAATTCATATGAAACCGCAAAAGACCCTGAATAGCCAAAGCAATTTTAGGAAAAACAAAGTTGGAGGCATCACACTTCCTGATTTCAAATTATGTCACAAAGCTATAGTAATCAAAGCAGTATAGTACTGGCATGGGAACAGACAGTGGAACAGGATAGAGAGCCCAGAAGTAAACCCAAGTATATACAGTCAAATAATTTTTAACAAGGGCACCAAGAAGACACAATTGGGAAAGAATAGTCTCTTCAATAAATGGTGTTGGGAGAATGGATATCCACATGCAAAAGAATGAAACTAGACCTTTATCTTACACATACACAAAGATAGTTATCTTACACAACTAAAAATAGATTAAAGACCTAAACATAAGGCCTGAAGCCATGTAACTCCTAGTAGAAAACATAGGAGAAAAGCTCCTTGACATTGACTTTGGCAATGATTTTTTGGATATCACATCAAAAACTCGGGCAGCAGTTGGCTGGGTGTGGTGGCTCATGCCTGTAATCACAGGACTTTGGGAGGCCGAGGCGGGTGGATCACGAGGTCAGGAGATGGAGACCATCCTGGCTAACACGGTGAAAACCCATCTTTACTAAAAATACAAAAAAATTACCCGGGCAGGGTGGCAGGCACCTGTAGTCCCAGCTACTCGGGAGGCTGAGGCAGGAGAATGGTGTGAACCCGGGAGGCAGAGCTTGCAGTGAGCCAAGATTGCGCCACTGCACTCTAGCCTGGGCAACAGAGCAAGACTCTGTCTCAAAAAAACAAAAAACAAAAAACAAAAAAACTCAGGCAACAAAAGTAAAAATAAGTGAGACTACGCGAAATTTAAAAGTTTCTACACAGCAAAAGAAACAATCCACAAAGTGAAAAGGAAAAGGCATCCCATGGATTGGGAGAAGATATTTGTGAACCATATATTTGATAAGGAGTCAATATCCAAAATATATAAGGAGCTCACATAACTCAATAAAAAACACATAAGTCAATAAAAAACATAACCCAATTTAAAACTGGGCAAAGAACCTGAGTAGACATTTCCCCCAAGAGCACATAAAAATGACGAACAAGTATATGAAAAGGTACTCAATGTCACTAATCATCAGAGAAAAGCAAACCAAAACTGAAATGAGATATCATTTCACATCTGTTATAATGGCTATTACCAATAAGATGAAAGATAACAAGTGTTGGCAAGGATGTGGAGAAAGGGGAATCCTTTTACACTCTTGGTAGAAATGTAAATTGGTGCAGTTTTATGGAAAACAGTATGGAGGTTCCTCAAAAAATTAAAAATAGAATGACTGCATGACTCAGCAATCTCCCTTTTGGGTATGTATCCAAAGGAAATGAAATCAGCCCTTCACAGAGATATTTGCACTCCCATGTTCATTGCAGCATTATTTACGGTTGCCCAGATATGGAAACAACCTAAATGTTCCTGATGGATGAGTAAATAATAAAATTGTAGTATATATACAACGGAATATTGTTCGGTCTTAAAAAAGGAGAATCCGCCATTTGCAACAACATGAATGAACCTGGAAGACATTATATGTCAAGTGAAATAAGCCAGACACCGAAGTAAAAATACTGCATGATCTCACTTTATATAGAGAATCTTTAAAAATATGTCAGATACATAGGAACGAAGAGTAGAATGGTAGTTACGGGGGATGGGGGTTAGGGGTGGAGGTGAGGCAGGAAATGGGGAGATGTAGATCAAAGACTACAAAGTTGAAGTTATGTAGGATGAAAAAATCTAGAGATCCAATGAATGTACAACATGAGGACTATAGTTATAACTAGAAGTTTGCCAAGACAGTAGACTTTAGATGTAATTACCACAAAAAAGTGGAAAGAGGTTAAATATCTGAGATGATGGATGTTAAATCACTGGACTGTAGTAAACACTTAACTATATATCTAACCATGTAACTGTAATATGTCTATGAAACATCAATTTGTACACCTTAAGTATGTATCAAAAAAAGAAAAAAGTCTTATTCAACTAGTTAGAATTCTGAGTATTCTGAAATGACTGAATACCCCCTCATGTCCTGTTAGCTTTCATACATGTACTAAGGGTCTCTGCATCCATGGAATTCAATGTGTGCTACTTTTCTTTTTTTTCTTTTGGAGACAGAGTCTTGCTCGACTGTCGCCCAGGCTGGAGTGCAGTGGTGTGATCTCGGCTCACTGCAACCTCCGCCTCCCAGGCTCAAACAGTTCTCCTGCCTCAGCCTCCCAAGTATCTGGGATTACAGGCACCTACCACCACACCTGGCTAATTTTTGTATTTTAGTAGAGACGGGATTTTGCCATGTTGGCCAGGCTGGTCTTGAACTCCTGATCTCAAGTGATCCACCCGTGTCGGCCTCCCAAATTGCTGGGATTACAGGTGTGAGCCACCACACCCAGCTAAAGTGTGCTACCTTTCTTTTGCTTCTGCTGAAATTTGCTGATTTCTGCTATCTGAAGTAAATACGCAATTTTCCCCCTTTTCCTCTCCACTCCTCCAAAAAAGAGTGAAACAAACAAGCCTAAAGCTTTGTTTACTCCAATTGACTTTATTTTTTGTAGTCATCCTGAGTAACTCTTTATTGCTTAATGGACAAAGTTAAAGTTTTTAGCCTGGTATTTAGGCCTCGCGGAGTCAGTTGGAAACTTACCTTCTTAAGCTTCTGCCTGCTTCTCCTGTTCTATACCTTTTACTCCAGCCAAACTCAGCTGTTTACTGATCTCATATACCATCTGTTTTTTTTTTCCTTCTTATTCCCCTCCCTCAATTCATTCCTCATTCCCCTCCCCTAGTTCATCCTCTTCTTCCCATCAAGGCCAATCCAAATCCTTCTCATTTTTAAAGGCTACATTTATAGATTTTCCTAGTCTTAAGTGATCTTTTTTCTCCTCTGAATTCCTATAACACTTAATTGACACTTCTCTTATGACATGTTTAATGTGTGGCTGGTCATTATAGCTTTTTCTATAAATGTTATACCTTCTCTTATGAGGATATAAGCTTCTTAAGGTCAAAACTGCCTTCTTATTTTATTTCTTTGTAGCATCCTATAGTGCCATATCCAAAACAGATGTTTAATAAACAGTACTTCACCAAATGCTTTATTCCTTTTGAAAGCACTCCAATTAACGTGATTAGAAGTTATTCAGAATGATTTTGGCACAGTAACTGTCCAATAACATAATAGATTGTAACAAAAAATCATTTTGATGAGGATATAGTATTGGGGAAACATTGGAAGGATATCTTGCCTTAGCAGAAAGTATCTGGGAATTAGTACCACTATAGAAAAATAAAAATGGCAACACATGGCTAGAAAAGATCTATTTCAAATGGAAATAGAAAGTTCAGAGAGTAATCTAAGCTCTGGATTCTGATATACTTTTGTGTGGCTTGCAGGGACAATATAAAGGCATTTATACATTCGTATAGTAATCTTTAAACATACAGTAATCTTTAAAAGCTATTAACAAGATTCAACATTGGGCCAGTAACTGGAATATATATATGTTCACATGATTGTTGCTCCTTTCTTTCTGTTTGCATAAGTTCCAAGAAGATTTAAAAAATTCTTTTTTACATATTTATAACTGCATGGCTATCTAATTCTTGTGTGTACATGATATTTATTGATTTGAAAAAATTATTAGATATTCTCTTTGTAGGCGAGATCTTAGAGGCAAAATGTTGATTGATTTTTCATTTTTCAAGATTAACTTTAAACAGATGGCTTAGCTGAAGCTGTAAGAGCAGTAGCAATTAGCCTCAGGTTACTGCATTCCTATGGAGACTAACAAGGATGCCACCTGGTTATTTACAGACCATTCTAGAATATCTCTGCCTTAATGTGGTGGTGTGAGTAGAATCTAAATTTATCTTGAATGTCTCTATGCTTGAGGAATTTTTAGCACAGTACCATCTTAGGTTAGAGTGATTTCTAGAGTATCAGTTCCCTCAGAAAATTTAGATTGATTATTAAGGGGCATTTAGAAAAAAATCACAACTTACAGTGCCCATTGCTTTGTTGTTTACATAGAAACAGCTAATACATAAAAATTGTCAATCATAACAGCTACATGTTTCAGAAGAATTTGGGGTGAGAATGATGAACACTATTAATGAAATGATATAACAGCAGTTGGGAAATGCCGTCAACAATATAAAATGTGAAAACTGGATCACAAAAGATGCTAGTTATGTTTGCCAGTTAGGAGGCATCAGAGCGATTTGAACCACTTTAGCTGTGTTAATCTTTACTTTTCTGTAGTTTGTCTATATCACAGAGTCAGTATTAATGTATATGGACATTTATTAGGCTTAAAATTCCAAGAAGTTTTAAATATGCATGTATTAGTTATCTATTGCCGTTGTAACAAATTAGCACAAACCTTGTGGCTTAAGACAATAGAAATGTTTTTTGGGTTTTTTTGTTTGTTTTGTTTTTACAGTTCTGGAAACCAGAACAATTACAATTAAGTATAAATTCAAAATGAGTTATATAGGAATAAAATCAAGGTGTCATCAGGATTGGATCCTTCTAGTCTTGGGGAGAATCTGTTCCTTGCCTCTTCCATCTTCTGGCGGCTGCCTGCCGGTGTTCTCGGCTGGTAGCTGTATGACTCCAATCTCTGTTTCTGTGGTCACATTGCCTTCTTCTCTTCTGCAGCCAAATCTGCTCCTGCCTCCCTCCTATACCTGCAATTATATTTAGGGATCACACAAATAATCCAGGATAATATTCCCATCCCAAACTTCTTGACTTAATCATTTCTACAAAGCCCCTTTTGCCGTATAAGGTAGCATTCACAGGTCCTGTGAACTATTACTAGATTTTATTCAGCCTACCCTAATACCCATTATGATATACCCAGATTTTAATACAAAATATTATTTTAACCAGGATCTTTTAAATGTGTTTCATTTAGAAGGAAGATGATTTTACATTTTAATATTAATGTGGAAGTTCATAGTTGGCCTTTAATTGACTATTTGCTCTTGTTGATTGTGTCATTGGTGGTTTTCTAAAAGTAATTCTTTAATTTTATGACATCTATAAAACACCAGTATATCCAAAAAAGAGAAATGTTTGTAGCATCTCTTTTTATATATTTGTAATTTTCCCTACCTATCAAAATTGGATTAGAAGTTAGCCAGGAATAAGTTAGGAGGGTCCTATAGAATTATCCATATGGTCTAATTTGGTGGGAATGGGCATGTTGGATTTGGCAGGTAATTGAAGTAGAATACATTTACAGTAAATCATTTGGAAATTTGGGTTTTATCATGGTTTTCCCACCTTTTTAACATTTAAAAAACTTTTATTTGAAGATAATTATATATTTATAGAATAGTTGCAAAAATCAAAACAGTACAAAAAAAACCCCTGCATACTCTTTATCTGGATTCACCTAAGGTTAACATTTTACCCCATTTGCTTTATCTTTTGTTCTCTCTCTGTCTATGTACGTGTGTATATCCTTTGTCTTTAATGACTGACATTTTTGAAGAATGTAGTCCTCCTTCCTGTTTTCCCCTCTGTGAGGATTTTTAAAAATTGGATGTAATTCACATGCCATGTAATTCACTTTTTTAAAGTATACAATTCAGTGGTTTTTGGCATATTCATAAGGTTGTACAAGGATCACCGTGATCTAATTCCAGAACATTTTCATCACCTCAAACAGAAACGCTGGGCCTGACATGGTGGCTCATGCCTGTAATCCCAGCACTTTGGGAGGCTGAGATGGGAGGATCACTTGAGCCCAGGGATTTGAGGCTGCACTGAGCCAAGATTATGCCACTGCACGCCATCCTTGGTGACAAAGTGAGACCCTATCTGTAAACAAAACAGAATACTTTAGCAGTTATTCCTCATCCCACCCCTCCTCTAACAATCACCAATCTACTTTCTCTTCGGATTTGCCTGTTCTGGGCTTGTATGTAAAAGTAATCATTTGATATGTGACCTTTTGAGTCTGGCATCTTTCACTTAGCATAATGTTTTCAAGGTTCATCACGTTGTCACATGCATCAGTTTTGAATCATATGAAATGCAGAGTAACATCCAATTGTATGGATTAATGAAATGGCCAAGTAATAGTCCATTTATGGATATACTAAGTTTTGTTTATTCACCATTTGATGAACATTTAGGTTGCTTCTACTTTTTGGCCATTATGCATAGTGCTGCTATGAACATTCAAGTTTTTATGTAATGTACAAGTTTTTATGTAAATATGTTTTCCATTCTGTTGGGTGTACATGAAGGAGTAGAATTGCTGGGTCAAGTTAAACTCTGTTTAACTTTTTAAGGAACTGCCTGCTCATTATTTTTAGTTTCTTTCCTAAGGTATTTTTTCTCCTCTTTGAAAATTCAGGGCAGTGATTCTGGGGTGGGTGTGGTGGGTGCGTTTTTCAGCTTCAGATGTCCTTCCAGAGATTTAATGTTGAGGATAACTTCTTTAAAGTCTAGCAGGGTGCTCCTCTCTTGACCTGAGAATAAAATACTAAGATGATCTGACCTAGCAGAATAGTTCTTTTCATTTGTGTTTAGTGGTTTTCAATGCATTTTGTTTTCTATTTAGTTCTATTAAAGAAGTTATTGGCAACCTTAGTTGTTTTAGTAGATTGAAATGCTTCCTAACTGGGATGTTATTTATCCTTATCTATTGGCTTACAAGGAGAACTGGGAATTCATTCAACAAATAAAAGGTTTTTTTCATCTTTTAAAAAATCATGGAGAAAATGACACAATGTAGCATTAGTCATATTCCTTTAAATAGAAGAAAATATAAAAATTAATTTTCTTAGTATAATTATTTTAAAGATGTGATGGCAAATCCATACAAAAGCTTAGGAGTAAAATTTGTTTAGCTATATTTTAATATCTATAATAATTGCTTATTCCTACATGATATGGAAGAAATAAAAATTTGGGGTTTGTATGTAGTTCAAGCATCTTTAGTCATAGGTGAGAAGATCTTTAAATATCTTAAGAAGCAAAAGAAAGAAAATTCAGTCAAAGATAAGAGTTGGGGTAAGGGTTGTAGCATTCTGTAACATCAAAAAATTAAGTAACATTTGACTTAGATTAAGTAATCTAAGGCTGTAGGCTACAGGACTGTGAGAAGATGTGATGGCAAATCCATACAAAAGCTTAGGAGTAAACTTTGTTTAGCTTTATTTTAATATCTATAATAATTGTTTATTCCTACATGATATGGAAAAAATAAAAATTTTGGGTTTGTATGTAGTTCAAGCATCTTTAGTCATAGGTGAGAAGATCTTTACCCCTAAGAAGCAAAAGAAATAGAAAATTCAGTCAAAGATAAGAGTTGGGGTAAGGGTTGCAGCATTCTGTAAGATCAAAATATTAAGTAACATTTGACTTAGATTAAGTAATCTAAGGCTGTAGGCTATAGGATTGCGAGGTAAACTCTGCCTTTAAGTTAAAAAGTACTTACTCTGCATAATAAATTAATTAGAGTTATGGAGAAGAAGCCAGGAATATCTCTGATAATAATGAAACTTTGATCAGCTAAAATGATATTATCCAAAAAATGCCTTGAGATGATAAGACTTTCAATAAGGGATATGCAACTTTTAACCCTAGGGAGATTTACAATTAAATATGAATTGAGAATCAAACCTAGTTTTTCTATTTCATTTTGGAGCTTGGATATCTATTATCAGTAGGCAGCCAATATTTTATGGAATGCCTGTACTATAGGATCCCTATGGACAAAAATAATATCCTATTTACCTTTAGAGTTAAGAGCACTAACTTTGGTGTCAGATACATATTTTCTTCCGGCTCTCCCTATTTCCTCACTGTATTCTTAAGTTTCTAAGCCTCAGTTTCTTCATAAAATGGAAATGACAGTATCTATTTTATATTGGTGGGGACAATGAAATGAGATGACGAATGTAAAGCATTTAGCATAGTACTTGGTATATAGTAGGAGCCCAATAAATGTTAGCTTTTTTACTGTTACTGTTCTTGTTGTTATTGTTATTATGCTATTTCCATGTAGGTTATGTAACTATTTTAGTAAATGTTTGTTGAATTAATGTGTTACTTTTCAGTTACATTGTTTAATATTTTTACCTTATTTACAGTTATAAATTTGTTTGAAGTTTACAGAAAATGTATAGCATGTTAATATGTTTGATAGTGTCATACCTTCTAGTAAACTTTGATAATTTAGATCTGCTACATAGAAGAGAGATTTAAATGTTGTCTCTCTTTTTTTTTTTTTAATTTTAGAGACCTATTACTACATTTCTCCATTAGTTGGTGTATTTTTCTTGGCCCTAACTCCTATTTGGATTATAATAGCTGCCAAACATCCAGCCACAAGAACAGTTCTCCACTCAGGCTGGGAGCCTGTCATAACAGCTATGGTTATAAGTAGGTTAGTATTAAAATATGTGTGTGTGTGTATGTGTGTGTGTGTGTGTGTGTGTACGTCTGTCTGTGTGTGTCTTCTATAAGCATATATGTACATGCATATTAAAATAAATGAATTGCCTGTTTTTATTTCTTAGGTTAATTATTTTATATAGCCAATTCATTATTCTCCCGGGTATTATAACAAGGGATCTAAATGACAGGCATTATTAATGAAATCAGTAGACGTAAAGAACCTCATTTGGCTACCAATTTCAAACTTCTCTCCAAAGCCTTACCAGATTGAGTAAAATTTAGTGGTGTTTGTCTTTCTGTGTGTATGTGTATGTTAATCTGACAAGGACATTACTTACTCTGAGTATTAAGTTGCTCAGATGAGTATCATAAAGCCTTAGAAATGTATATTCCATTGGCTACTTCCATATCTAGGACTCTGATGACCTTAAAGGTGTAATTAAGGACATATGTAAAAGATTTAGCTGCAAGCATCCTCATCACCCCAGAGTTTTTAATAACAAAAATAAATAGAACAACATAAAGGTCTTGCAATACGGTATTGATCAGATAAATTATTATATAGTCACAAAATGGAGTATCAGCCATTAAAATAACATTGTAGCATTTCTGTTGCTATGGAAAGAGTTTATTATACATCTGATGAAAAGAACAACTAGAAAAGAGTATGAATTTCCTATTAAACATGGTAGATTAAGAAACGTTTCTTTTCCTTCCTGAAATTACTAAAAGGACAGTAAAAGAATAAAAATGCTATAAAACCACAAAGACAGAGGGGGAGCAAAGAGGGCAGCAGGTGAGAGACAACATTAGGAAGATAAGAATCAGATGAAGAGTTGTTAACTGAATGAGCAGAATGAAAAAAGCTGACACCTAACTGCCTATCAGAAGCAAGTCTCAGAAACCCAGAAAGAGGAATTAAAGGCATCAAGTACATCTGAAAGCTGCAATGAGGAAGATTGGTTGAAAGTTTAGGTAAGGAGCAATTAGATCCCCACAATCTTTCTCCAGCTTTAGCACCCATGTGACTGCCCCCTCACACCCTAGCAGAAGACAAGAATAACCTCTCGAGAGGCTAAATCGGAGAGGTTCTAGATTCAGAAACATCTGTACATGTGAGGATGTGGCTCAAGCACTGTGTGACAAATAGCAAGACTAAGTAAAAGTCTACTGAACAATGAGAACCCTATCCCACTTCCTTTTCTTTGTATAATGCTGAGAGACAGCCTTTTACCCCCAGGCAAAAAATTAGATAATTCCTTTGTGGGGGAACTTACCAGCACAAAAGATCAGATCTGCAGATACTAACCCTTGTGAGTCCTTTAATGAAAGAGCTACAAGCCCACCTGATTGTCTTCCATGAGTCCTACTTGCTGACAAACTCTGCCCATGTACACAGGGAGTTCCAAGTATGCCTTGCAGTGCCCCTTAAACAGGGCAGCCAGTAAAGGATTGCTAGACATTTCATGAAGGCCTCTAACATAAAAGACAGACGGAAAAAAAAATAGTACTCAAGGAAAGTACCATCAGTACTTTCAGAAAACTCTTATCAGTATCCTCAGATAAATAAGAGAAACTATTGCATAATAGCTATTGCATAATATTCATAATATAGGAACAGAATGCAAAAGAAGATTTGAAAAACACAAAGAGCTCTTGGGAATTAAAAAAAATACATAAATGGCAGAAATAAATTATGTTGAAGAGTTGGAATATAAAGTAGAGGAACCCTCCTGAAAAGCAAACCATGAAGCAAAGAGATAGACAATAGGAGGTGAATGATAAGGAGAGAAAATTATCAAATAAATAATACAAGAAAATTCCCAGAACTGAAAAACACGAGCTTCCTGATGGAAAGCGTCCGCTAAGTACCCAGTGCAATAAATTAAAGTAGGTGGGACCCAAATCAAAGCATATTATCATGAATCCCAAATGTTTCCAGAGAAAAAATAAGTTACATATAAAGCACTGGGAACCAGAATGATGTCCAGTAGCAACACTAAAATGATTCCTTTGAAATTCTGAGAGAAAATTATTTTGAACATAAAATACAGTCACAATATCAACCACGTGTAAGAGAAGACTAAAGAAATTTTCAGACAGGCAGGATCTCATGGAATTTACTGCCCCTCTACCCCTTTGTATAAAGCTGAAAGGAGGTGTGGTCTATCAAAATTAAGAAACAAATTAAGAAAGAAGATGATACAGGAAAGAAGAAATCTATTCTGTGACAGCATGTGGTTCATTTTTCTGTAATGTAGATTGCTTTTTTCCTGGAGGATTCAGGCAACAGAATCCCATGAAATACTGGGATTTTGTTATAGTACATAGACCAGGATCCAAGGGGGTATTGGAGGGAAGGTACAGGATGACAGCTGTACATCAGGCCTAGACAGGCAACCACCCAGATTGGCAGGAGGACAGGGGACTTAAGGAGGGAGGTCTCTAAGAAAAAAAAAAGTGGAATTGATGAGTTTGACTGTATTGAAAGGTACTTCATAAACTTAGTTACACATGTGAGGTTGAATTAGTAATAGGTACCTAAAAAGTGAAGAAAAATATGAGGCAAAGCAAAAAGCATAAGTGAGGATATCTAATAATACACTCTGTGGCTCAGCTATGAATAATGAAATTTCTGTTGTTATAATAAAGTCAACCCTAAGTATTTCACCAGAAATTATAACCAGATTAGCAGGATGGGAGGAGGAAGGGATTTGGGAAGGGATCAAAGTGGGGAGGGAAGTGTAAGAGAGGTCAAATCCTCATCTGCCATAGTAGGAAGTCATTTGCTAAATGTCTAAAATTTAATATGAAGAAATAGCAGTATAAGCATGTTATTTAGAAAAACTAAATGCCAGAAGAAACTACTAAAGAAGATAAAAAGAATTTCTAGTAGAGAGAAGGACCTGGAGGTGGGGCTAGGGACCATTATTTTATTATGAACTTTATGGTACTTTTATATACCTCTTTTTTTTCTTTTTAGAGATTGTGTCTCGCTGTGTTTCCCCAGCTGAAGCACAGTGGCTTGATTGTAGTTCACTGCAGCCTCAAACTCCTAGGCTCAAACAACCCTCCTGCCTCAGTTTCTTGAACAGCCGGGACTACAGGCATGCACCCACCCAGATAATATTTTTACTCTTTTGTAGAGACAGGGTCTCGCTATGTTGACCTGGCTGGTCTTAAACTGCTAGTCTCAAGCAGTCCTCTCACTTCGGCCTCCCAGAGTGCTGGGATTACAGGCATGAGCCACCATGCTGGCTGTACTTTTACTTTTTTAATGACACACATCTATATGATAAAAATAAAATTTAATAAAAGCAAATAAAACTACTTTTATCATTTAATTTTTATTTTTAAAAATGTATATAGTAAAAAAGCTGGGTTGCGGAGATGTCGGTCAGTGAATTAAAAATTTTGGTTAGACTACAGGAACATATTCAAGAGATTTATTGTACAACATGGTGATGATAGTTTATAACAGTGTATTGTATTCATCAAAATTGCCAAGAGATTTTAGGTGTTCTCACCACAAAAGATAAGTATGTGAAGTAATGCATAAGTTAATTAGCTCAATTTAGTCATTCCACAATATATACATATTTCAAAACATGTTGTATAGGATAAATATGTGCAATTTTTATTGTCAATTTAAATAAGTAACAAAATAAGTAAAAAAAGTCTAGAAGCCTATGTAACAGCATACTAACAGTGTAACTCAATGGTGTAACTAGGGTTGGTTTTTACTTTCTTCATTTTGACTTTTCTAATTTTTTCTATAGTAACTTTTATCACTAGGCTTAACAGGAATCTAAAAAATGTATTTTTAGCAATTGTTATGTTATATCCACAACATGATCTATATATTTTGTCAGGGAGGTTTATTTTTTGACTCAGAACTAGTTTGTTCTTGAAATATGTACTTTATTCTTTTAATTAGGGCTTAAAATGTTAAAATATTTCTAAAGAGGACTATTTTGGGACTCTACAGTGTACCTCTTTAATGAGAACGCCCACAGTTTAGGCCTATTAAGGCATAATTCCTTTATTTTACTAAATAATTAAAATAATAAAGATTTGATAATTTTCTGATGTTAACTATCAGGTAAGAACATTTGATCTGATATTTTGACAATCCCATTCTGTGACAGCATGTAGTTCATTTTGTTGTAATGTGGATGGCATTTTCCTGGAAGATTTGGGCACAGGATCCCATGGAATATTAGGACTGGCAATGTTTTATACTACACAGACCCAGAAACTGATGTTAACCAGTTGATAATGGCCTTGGAAACTTAGAAAAATCTCCAAGTTCCACTGACACATTGAGAGTGTATGGCTTGCTACCATATAACGATATGTTAGTTTTCCAGATTTCTGTTCTCAAGATCAGCTCTTTCTGTGGCTATAACTCATTATTTTAATTTGCCAGTAATAAGACACATCCTAACAATATCTAGTTTTAATACAATAAAAATAACCTCTTTTATGCTTTGTTTATTTCAAATATGAAAACATACTCTTTTTAAATTATTTTTTAAATTATAAGAGTGATCAATGGCATGGTTTTAAAAAATTAATAAGCACAGAAGGACATAAAATGACCGTCAGTCCCCTGTCACCCTCACCCCCAGAAATAGACATCGTTAATAATTTCTTGTATACTGTTCAAGACATTTTAATGCATTTAAAGCGTATGCTTTTTCTTTTCACAAGTAGCATATCTTAGACATCAGAATTCTGAAATTTGGGGCTAGAGCTTATGCCGTGTTTTATTTTCAACATTTTACTGTTGACATTGATTTTTACTTTGAATATTTTTATTTTTGCTCTATTTTTAAAATGTGTGAATATTTTATTTTAAAAAGGAGGGGTGTCTGTATGTACAGAATAACTTCAAGTATGTTCTCTTCCCTCTTCTCTAAATTATATAATTTTATCTCTTTCAGCATTGGGGGCCTTATTCTGGACACAACTGTATCAGACCCAAACTTGGTTGGGATTGTTGTTTACACGCCAGTTATTAATGGTAAGAATTAGATATACTGTTTCATGATAATATCAAATCTTCGTATCCTCTTAGTCTTAGGTACTATTAGAAGTCTTAGGGCTCAGATTCAAGAGGTCTGTCCTCCCATCCCAACCATTCTGCCTCCAACCCCAAGTTGTTGCTCGCAGTGAAAATTACATTCCCAGGTCTCAACAGGCAGAATACATTTCTGAAAAGTAATCTTTCGTAATCTTATCATGAACTACTAGTTTGAGAGTCAGGTATACCTGACTTAAGATTAATGTGGCAAAATATATTTCAGATTTTGTTTATTATTTACATTGGGATTATCGGCTATTGTATATTGTTTTGTTGTTCCTTTTGTAAATTTTTGTGGATAAATTAGAGACAGCTGGGTTTCAACATTGCTTATCCATTCAGTTCATTAAAATCTGAGGTGGGCACAGTGGCTCATGACTGCAATCCCAGTGCTTTGGGAGGCCTAGGTAGGAGGGTCGCTTGAGGTTAGGAGTTTGAGGCCAGGGCAACATAGTGAGACCCCCATCTCTATAAAAAATTCAAAAATTAGCCAGATGTGGTGGCACACACCTGTAGTCCCAGGTATGTCCTCAGGAGGCTGAGGCAGGAGGATTGCTTGAGCCCAGGAGTTAGAGGCTACAATAAGCCACTGCATGCTAGCCTGGGAAACAGAGTGAGACCCTGTCTTAAAAAAAAATAAAAGAGAAAAATCTATTGGTCCTCAGCTGATCCCTTTAAAAATCTGTCGTATATTTTTTTGTTATCTATGAAATGGGAATTATAATACTTAAATTCACAAACATTTATATATGAATTACATTTAATAAGATCATTTTAATCCAGTCTACCGGCTTCTGGGGTGACTGTCATTAAAGTGGATTTTTTTTTTTTTTTTTTTTTACTTTAAGTTCTGGGATACATGTGCAGAACGTGCAGGTTTGTTACATAGGTATACATTTGCCATGGTGGTTTGCTGCACCTATCAACCCATCATCTAGTTTTTAAGCCCCGCATGCATGAGTTATTTGTCCTAATGCTCTCCCTCCCCTTGCCCCCCACCTGACAGGCCCTGGTGTGTGATGTTCTCCCTGTGTCCATGTGTTCTCATTGTTCAACACTAAAGTAGATTTTAAGTACAGCCTAGACCAATATAATTTAAAAAGTAATTCTACTTGGGGAAAAACATGTCCCAGGATATACTACATATTTAATGTAATTTACTTTGCATATCTATGTAAAAAGAAAATATGTCAGTTGGGCACGGTGGCTCATCCCTGTAATCCCAGCACTTTGCAAGGCCAAGGCAAGTTGATCGCTCAAGCTCATGAGTTTGAGACCAGCCTGGGCAATACGACCAAACCCTGCCTGCACAAAAAATATAAAAATTATATTTTTACAGGCATGGTGGTACACGCCTGTAGTCCCAGCTACTTGGGAGGCTGAAGCAAGAGGACCTTCTGAGCCTGGGAGGGAGGCAGAGGTTGCAGTGAGCCAAGATCGTGCTACTGCACTCCAGCCTGGGCAACAGAGCAAGACCTTGTCTCAAAAAAAATGTATATATGTATATATGTAAAAAATATATATGACATATAAAGGCAAGTTCTTCAAAATCTAATTTCATATCTAAAATTTCTACTGAATATTTTAATTTTTATATCACTTTAGAATATCAATGAACAAATTTTCCCTATAGGTCTCTCTCTTCATGCCACCATTCTCCCCATCACCCACACATAAAATTGTGGGACCATCTATTTCAACCTGGTCCTTCATCCTCTTTGACTGAAAAATGACCAAGCCATTGTCTACTTGCCCTTTAACACAGTTCACTTGCTCAATCATTTATTTATATAACAAGCATGTCTTACTCTTGTAGCCTAATGTCTCAATATAGCCATCATTCAAGTAATAAAGTAGGCTTCCTGACTCACTCTCTATTTGAGGCAAATTAAGTGTCACTAATAGCCTAGTCATTCTTAAACATTGTTTTTATTACATGGGTCCTAAGATGATGAATTTAACAGTGGTTTTTTTCCCTGACTATCAAATCAAATTTGAATTCTTCTGCCTAGCTTTCAAGGCCCTCTGTACATGATTGGACTCATTGTTTCCCAAAGACATGCGCAATTTTTTCATTATCATTCTAACTAGGTTTTTATATTGTCCCTACAAAGATTCATCTAATTTTCACTGCCTGGAATAACTACTGCTTTCCTCCCACCTCTTCAGATCCTCTTCTGTGAATATTAATGGATGAGTTCATTAGCATAAACATTACTCATAATGACTGTTAGAGCTATATTAAACATTTCAGTAAGAAATTTAACTTAAATTACAATAACGCTTTTATTATAAGGCTTTAATGCATATTTCAGTTGTTTTACCTTACATAAGAAACAATTCTAGAGCTTCACTGAAATGCTCTCCTTGGATGTCTGTGCCGTGGCATTGTGTGATATTCATAGTAATATATTTTTAGTATCTCAGTAAGTAAACCTCTTAGTTGGCTATCAGCACTTTGGGAGGCCAAGGCAGATGGATCACTTGAGCTCATAAGTTTGAGACCAGCCTGGGCAACACGACCAAACCCTGTCTGCACAAAAAATATAAAAATTAGCCGGGCATGGTGGTACACTATGAGCTTATAAATTCCACTCTTTAAAAAACATTAATAGAGATGGTTTACTCTATGTTCCTCAAATAAGATGGAACTTTTGAGAATTGAATTTCATTTAAAATGTGTTGGGGAATGTACTATTTAAAGGACTCTTGTTTATCTTCATCATTATCATCATTATCTGCTATTTAGTGAGTACCTACCACTATGTACCAGGTAACTTACAGGTTTTTTTAATACATGTTGTGTCGTATAATCCTCACAATAAGATCAGTAGATTGTGTAAGGTCTCCTATCTTGTAAGTGGTGAGTCACGATTGAAAACCAGATCGGGTCTATTCTAAAGCCTGTGATTTTTTTTTTCTCAAAATATGCAGCTACTAATTTATGTTTTATTAGCTACAAGAATGCATACATTGTTTAAGGCATATCTGTGTTCATATTGTGACTAGGATATTTTTTAATATTTATTAACGTCTTTCAGAACTAGTGGCATTTTCCAAAATATATTTCATGGTAACACTAGTTCTATGAGATGTTAATAAGTATAACTTGAAAAGTGAGTTCTGTGGTCAATCAAATTTGGTAAACATTAAGTTAAACAAACTTGCTTACTACGGGATTTCTTTATTGTTGTTGGTGTTAATTCTTCTTTATTTTTTTATTTTCTTTTTATTATACTTTAAGTTCTAGGGTACATGTGCACAACGTGCAGGTTTGTTACATATGTATACATGCGCCATATTGGTGTGCTGCACCCATTAACTCGTCATTTACATTAGGTATATTTTCTAATGCTATCCCTCCCCCCTCCCCCCACCCCACAACAGGCCTCGGTGTGTGATGTTCCCCTTCCTGTGTCCAAGTGTTCTCATTGTTCAATTCCTATGAGTGAGAACATGCGGTGTTTGGTTTTCTGTCCTTGTGATAGTTTGCTGAGAATGATGGTTTCCAGCTTCATCCATATCCCTACAAAGGACATGAACTCATCCTTTCTATGGCTGCATAGTATTCCATGGTGTATATGTGCCACATTTTCTTAATTCAGTCTATCATTGATGGACAAATTTGGGTTGGTTCCAAGTCTTTGCTATTGTGAATAGTGCCTCAATAAACATACATGTGCATGTGTCTTTATAGCAGCATGATTTATAATCCTTTGGGTGTATACCCAGTAATGGGATGGCTGGGTCAAATGGTATTTCTAGTTCTAGATCCTTGAGGAATTGCCACACTGTCTTCCACAATGGTTGAACTAGTTTACAGTCCCACCAGCAGTGTAAACGTGTTCCTATTTCTCCACATCCTACTACGGGATTTCTTAAAGCCTTTATCATGCTAACATAAACGTGAGTCTCTCTTTCTGGTACTTCTGTTAGCTAGGTGTTGGGATTTCTAGATCTAACCTTCCTCAGACCCCCTAGACCACACTTTGAGAACCATTGATTTAGAGCTTATATCTTTTTTATCACAGTCTACTTTCAAACAATAGTAAACCACTTTACATATAGGATAAGAAGCTTATGTCACTATACTTGAAATACCACTCCTCTTTCTTATGTACTCTTTTTTGAAATACGTTTTACTTATGTACTCTTTTTTGAAATACGTTTTACTTTTTTGAACTAGTAAATCCTGTAATACATTGTTATTATTTTTTGCTTCAGTTATGTTTAAAAAGAGACTAAAAATGAAAAAATATATCTTTTATATTTTATCATATAAAGTTATATTTCCAGCACTCTTTCCTTTGTGTAGATCCAGGTTTTTATCTGGTATTATTTTCCTTCTGCCTGGAGAAATTCCTTTAATGTTTGTTGTAGGGCAGGCTTACAGAGAAAATAGAGTCTTTAGGCATGTCTCTCCCAGTGTGCTCTTTCCTTTCCCTTCACCTCTGTTCGTATCTCTAACAATGTCTATTTTTAACTTCTTTCACCCCTATCTCAGAAGAGCTGATTCTTTTGCCCAGGACTGACTAGTTGACCTGTGCCCTGGATACTATTCCATTACAATTCCAATGGGAGCCTTACTCCATCAATTATTTTAACTTTTCCGGTATCTCCCATTTCTTCCTCTCTTACATCTTTTCCCTTTAGCTTACAAATGCGCACAAGTCTTTTATCCCAAGTCACCTTTCCCATAGTGCTCTGCCTTCTCAAGCTTCTGTTCTGTCTCTTCTACTCTCTACAATCAAACTTTCCCAAGTGTAGTCTGTATTTTTTCAACTCATTATAGTATTTTTCTTCCTTCTCACTCTACAAAACTGCTTTTACTAAGCTCTCCAGTGACCTCCTAATTACTTTATCCAATAACTTATTTTCAGTCTTCATTCTATTCAGTTGTTTAATACTATTTACTATACCCTTTTTGCAATTCTACCATTCTCATCGCTTCTCTGAAAATTCTTTTTCATTTTCCTTCACTTGTTCCTTCTTTCTACCTGTCTCTTTGTATTCTTCAAGACCCTGCTCTTGAGCTTCTATTCTTAGTTTTCACCTTCTTTATGGGCAATATTGTCTCATCCAGAGATTTTCGAAGTGTGGTCCCCAGACCAGCAATATCACTTGGGATCTTATTAGAAATGCAGATTCTTAAGCCTGAATCAGCAGCTCGGAGGTAGAACTCATCAATTGATTTTGATATATGCAAAAGTTTGAGAACAACTTGTCCTTGTCATACGGCTTCATTTCATGGCTTTATCCCTAGTCTTGACACATCTGTTCCTTTCTAGATCCATACTTTAAATTGGATATTTCCACATGGAACATCTGAAGCTTCTAACTGAACTCATCCTCTTCCCCGCAAACCTGCCCTTTGGTGTTTCCTGTGTCAGTTAGCGGTGTTAGCTACCCAGTGTCCCAAACAAGACATCCCCAATCGCATACTTCCTCTCCCTTATCATCTCTATTTTTGTCTGCTCTTGAAATGGCTTCTGAATTCAAGATGCATTGGTTAGAAGGAGGATGAAAGCTATGTTATTGTAGCCAAGAAGGATTCAAGACGGACTGTTTATTCAGTGATCAGGAAGTCATTTGAGAGTTCAGTTTTGTTGAGTAGCAGACTAGATAAATGAAAGTACAGTCTTACAATAGAATGTTATTAACAATAAAAATGGATGAATTACATGTCCCAGAAGAGCAAGGATGAATCTCAGAAACTTATGTGATAAATTATTCCATTTATATAACGTTCAAGGGTATTGAAAACCAAATTATATAGTACTTAGGAATATACATGTATGTAGTAATAACACAGAGAAAAGCACGAGAATAAAAAACACAAACATATCACTCTGATAGCGAAGGAAGGATATGGGATTAAGGAAGAGCACAGAGGGCACTACAAATCTAAAGATAATGAATTCCTTTTCTTAAACTGAGTGGTGGGTACATGGGTGTTTTTTTGTAGTATAAGTCTTTGTAACTTACATGTATTTTATAAATATTATTTTTGCATTTATTAAATAGTATAAAACAATAAACATCTTAGAAGTAGCACTTTTAGACTTCATATTAATTAATTGACAATGAAAAGAAAAGAATTAGAATGACACTTAGAAGTCCAGATGAGGAACTTTTTCCAAGAGAAGAGACATGTGGGTACGTTTGTTGGCAAGGAGGCAAAGGAGTAATAGAGAAGGAAAGATCAAGGATGCATGAGAGATGGTGAATAATGAGGGAGCAAGGCCCATGAAACGGTGGGCCACACAGTAGCCTTGGAAAGAAAGGATAACCCCTTATCTCAATGTGGTAAGAAAAGGAGTCTTGAAGAAAGACAGGTGAAAATACACAGATATGGGCTAGGGGATAGAGACTAAGATGAAGGGTCTTACAACTGACAGCCTCAGTTGTCCCAGGAAAGTAGAGAGATTCATTTCTCTAGGGCAGTGTTTTCTAATCTTTCTCATGTCATGGCACACATAAAAATTAATAATATTTGGATGGCACCCTAGGGTGAAGAAAACAGCCATTTGTAACCAGAGGTACCTGATTTGGCACTGCAGCCATGCCAAGAGCTTGGAGGATAGTATCTTGACACAGCTGTAACCCATGTGAGGCACACTGGTTGGGAATTTGTGATCTAAGGCGGTGTTTTTTTTTTGTTTTTTTTGAGACGGAGTCTGGCTCTTTCGCCCAGGCTGGACTGCAGTGGCGCGATCTCGGCTCACTGCAAGCTCCGCCTCCCAGGTTCACGCCATTCTCCTGTCTCAGCCTCCCGAGTAGCTGGGGCTACAGTCGCCCGCCGCCACGCCCGGCTAATTTTTTGTATTTTTAGTAGAGACGGGGTTTCACCGTGTTAGCCAGGATGGTCTT
Source organism: Pan troglodytes (assembly GCF_028858775.2). Taxonomy (NCBI): domain Eukaryota; kingdom Metazoa; phylum Chordata; class Mammalia; order Primates; family Hominidae; genus Pan; species Pan troglodytes. The sequence continues at coordinate 111,667,356 of NC_072408.2, read as the reverse complement.
GATCTCCTGACCTCGTGATCCGCCCACCTCGGCCTCCCAAAGTGCTGGGATTACAGGCGTGAGCCACCGCGCCCGGCCGGCGGTGTTTTTCAATCTTTTATTTTCATCATCACCTTTTGAAGGAGCCGTTTGAATCAATTTTTTTTTCTAAATATACCTACCCATGAAATTTTCATTTTGCACATCTACCGTTTATCCATTTATGTGCTGTATGTGTAAATGGGCTTTATAAATAAAATGAGTGATATTTTTTCTCCCCTCAAGAACCAGTTTTCACCTCTGTTAAGAATGTATAATCTAGGCTGAGCACGCTGGCTCACTTCTATAACCCCAGCACTTTGGGAGGCCAAGGAGGTGGGATTGTGTGAGCTCAGGAGTTTGAGACCAGCCAAGGCAACATAGTGAGACCTCATTTCTACTAAAAAAAAAAAAAAAAAAAAAATCAGCCAGGCATGGTGACATGCACCCGTAGTCCTATCTACTTGGGAGGCTGAGGTGGGAGAATCACTTGAGTCCAGGAGATCAAGGATGCGGTGAGCCGTGATTGCACCACTGCATTCCAACCTAGGCAACAGAGCAGGACCCTGTCTCTAAATACATACATACATACATACATACATACATTTATTTAAAAAATAATGCATGATCTATGGTAAAGGAAGTAGAAAATTTAGAGAGTTCGTCAGCCATTTACCACCTTGTCTACAAGTGGGAGGGAAATGGTAAAGGTAATGGATTAGGGACTAGGGAGGTAAATATGCCTACCCTTGTTTAAATAAAAAGCTCTTCACTAAAAGGGTGTTCCAATGCATTTCTTCTTAAAAATATGAAAAAAATGGAAGATATTTCTCCTCCATCTTTTTGCATTTCTTGAAACTCAAAGAGTAATTTCTGCATGTGAGTTCTGGTAAGTCTTGAGAGGAGGATAGGTGAAAATGCAGAGGTACATAGAGATGGAGAAAACAGGTAGGGATATAGGAAGGGGCCAGACTTATTATGCTGTTGATTATAAAGATTTATTTCTTAAGAAAATGAACTTTTGCTTTGGGTTTCCTTCGGAATGTGCAAAGGAATTCTTGACAGAATTTGAAATATATTCCATGACGTTAGTGCTAAACATTTACTGGAAACATATATTTCTAAATTTAACAAAACATAAATTTGGATTTTTAAAACAGTCCCTAGATGAACCTGCTGATAATTTCTTCCTACTCTCAAACTTTATTTCATCAACTGAGCTTATTCAAGCATTAGGCACTTAAAATTCTGTCTTGTGGATACTGAGGAATCTCGCATATTATTTAGTATATTGACAAGTTGTTTTTACTAATGTTTTTAATTTGTGTGAGACTATCTTTAGATGCTCTCCACTGGCTTTAATAGTGCCATTAGTCCCTGAAGAATTTAAATAATTTAAAAGAAATGTTGACAGACTAGCTTTTAGTAGAAACATAGTGTATGTCATTATAGCAAGAAAGCATTTTTTGACATTAAAGAAAACTATTCTAAGGTAATAATTTTGTTATAGTTTAAAAATATAACCAATGATCATGATGAAACCATGAGAGGTTAAAACTTTAATTAGCCCCTTCAATAATTACGTTGTTTACTTAAAAATTTTATTCACCTTATCTGGAAAAATGATATCAGTGTCTTTCTGAAGTCTCTCACTCATTTTCTTTTTAGTTTGGTACAATTATAACATCAGTTATGTCTGTGTTTCCTGGACTACAGTGTGATAAGGTGATAAACTGTTTATTTATAAGACTGTTTATATTTATTATCATTATCTTAGTCTGTTATATGGTAACAAAGAAATGATAAAAGTAGTTTTATAAAGTTTTACCAACAAATTTGTGGGTTTTAGAAGAGAGCTACAGTTAATCATTAGTAGCTTTTTGTTTCAAACTCAAGAGAAGTTGCAGTTGTAGAGTAGATATACGTTGGCTTAATAGCAGATGCTTTCTGTGTTTGCATTGAAGCATTCCATATCCAATAAAATACCACATAGAACATTACCCCCAAGAGAAACCCCAGAGTAACTGAAGAGGAATGCAATTTATGCATTCCTATGGAAAATATCCATCATTGAAAAACGTATCTGAATGTAATCTTCTGCTTTGCATTAAGTATAATTTTTGATATTAGATTCTTTTCCTTTTGAGTGACTATAAAGAGAAAGATTACAAAGCTGTTTTTGCTAGTTTACCCCTTATTGGTTTACCCAGTAACTTTTTGTGAAAATGCTTGCATTATGTAGTTAAATACTCTTGCCACTTTCAATTTCTGAGACATTTTCATTTACCTTCACTTAGAGGTATAAGCTACTGGCCTTGTTTATATGCTATTATCAGATGAGTACTGATACATGCTAATTATTCAATGTTCTAATTGTTTGTTTATTTTTTTATTTTTTAATGTCAGTGAGTTTAGCAGTGGATAGTCGTATACCAACTTTAGCAACACTAATGTGAACAAGTTCTGATAAACCACTACCATTGGACCAGCCTCTATTCTTTTCTTTAGAAAGTGAGTTCAGATTTAGAAAATCCAGACTTTAAAAAAGATAGTCACCTCTAATTTCTAGTGGAAAATTCATTGAGTAAACAGAAGGCAGTTTAATTGATTGTTTAAAATATGGGTGCTAGCCAAGCTTGGTGGCTCATGCCTGAATCCCAGTGTTTTGGGAGGCCTAGGCAGGAGGATCGCTTGAGCCCAGGAGTTCAAGACCAGCCTGGGCAACACAGTGAGACCCCATCTCTAAAAAAATTTTTTTTTAAAATTAGCTAGGCATGGTGATGCATACCTGTAGTCCCAGCTACGCAAGCGGCTAAGGCAGGAGGATCACTTGAGCTCAGGAGTTCGACGTTGCAGTGAGCCATAATGATGCAACTGCACTCCAGCCTGTGAGACAGAACAAGACCCTGTCTCTAAAAATAAAAATAAATGAATAAATAAATAAATAGAATGGGCACCAAATGATTTATTCTCTTTCATATATATATTTTAAAACAAAATAGTCTGTGAATTGAAAATCTATACAGTTTCTGGACATCCTCTGACCAATGAATTCTCCAGAAAATGTCAGGATCTATAATTAAGAAAATGCCAAGTCAGAATCACATTATTTACATAAATTTATTATTGATAATAACAATAATATTTAACATTTTTTAAGCCTTTACCATGTCCAGAAACTGTGCTAAGCATCTTTCATGTATGCATTATTTTATTTAATTCTCTCAGCATCCTTATGAGATAGGTATTATCCTTATTTTCAGATTAGAAAATGGAAGCTCTAAGAAGTTAAATATCAGTGATGTCATAGCAAGTGACTGAGGTGGTTTTCAGAAAAACCCACATAGTTTGAGCCACAGTCAGAATGTTACAGAGAACACAGCTCTGCATTTATGTGCCTTAATTATTCTATCTAGTCCATGTGACTTTTAAACACATTTTTAAAGAAATTTATTTTCCTTTAGAAATTTTTTCAGAACTCCCTGGGATACATATTTTAAACATTTTTATGATGAACTGCATTTTAAATTATCTTAAGCATTTGCTTTAATGCATTTTGTATTTACTAAATGAGATGTGATGAGGAAATCATGAAGCTACATTTAGTTTAAGATCAAGACATTATAATTTCAGCCTTAAAACAATAATGTTTAAATTGCTTCATTTTTGGTGCATTGGCACAAAAAGTGATCAACCTCTCAGCTTAGAAGGGGGGAAGCTCATGCTTTTCCTGTTTCTGTACTTACATTTTTTCTGCAATTAAAAAATGCTAAATTCTTATTCCACATAACAAATTAACATTATTAGAATGCAGCGAATGCCAAAACTTCACTAGGTATCCGGCAGTATATAGGTGATATATAGGTAATATTGACCTAAATATCTTTGAACAAAATTACTCAATCTTTATTTCTGAGTATAATATTTATGTATGCCCAAGATTAAACTGCGTAGATTTGGAGGCTGCTAGGGCTGGGTTTTTTCTTAATAAGAAACTGGATCCTAAACATCACATCCTAAATTATTACGCAAAGAATTAATAATCTAGCACAAGCCAGATAATCCTATTACAAAAACAAAACAAAAACAATGTAGTTTCATCACACTTTTTTTGGAGGGAAATCTATTTTGCTTCCAGGTAACTTGGATCAACAGTGGGTAGTAGACCTGGCCAGAGGATTGCTGCCTTCTGATTCTCTCTGATATCATCAAAGCTTTCAACTTTTAGCACCTGGTTCAGACATCCTGTTGCAATTGTTCTCTAATTCTTCTTCAAAAATCTCCTGCACCAGTGTATTCGGTATGATTTAAATGGAGTCCTTCATAAATTTAAGATGTCAAGTTCTCTTGATTTCATACTTCTTTCAGAGCTCATTCTTCCAACTGTTGTACATATGTAGGCATTTATTTGAGTATTTGTCTAAGAGTGGAATTGCTAGATTGTAGAGTATGCATATCAACAACTTTATTTATTTACTTACTTACTTACTAAAGATAGGGTCTTATTCTGTCACCCAGACTGGAGTGCAGTGGCATGACCACGGCTCACTGCAGCCTCAATCTCTTGGGCTCAAGCCATCCTCCTGCCTCAGTCTTCTGAGTAGCTGCAACTACAGGTGTGCACCAGCACACCCAGCTAAATTTTTTATTTTTAGTAGAGACAAAGTCTCACTATATTGCCCAGGCTGGTTTCAAACTCCTAGGCTCAAGCGATTCTCCTGCCTCGGCTTCCCAAAGGGCTGAGATTACAGGTGTGAGCCACTTCACTTGGCCTCAACAACTTTATTACACAATGCCAAAATGTTTTCAAAAGGGATTATAACAGTTGACACTCTTGCTAGCTTTGTGTAAGAGTTCTCATTGCTGCACGTCGTTATAAATAGTTGATGTTTTTAGGCTAAAAGGTTTGCCAATCTGATGAGTATGAAATGATATTTATTGTGCTTTTATTCACATTTCTGCAATTACTGATTCTCTCTACATGTAGGATTTCTTCATATATTCTGGATAGTAGTCCTTTGACAATTATATGTGTTGAAAAAAAATTCTTCCACTCTGTGGCTTGTCTTTCCACTTTCTCCATGGTGTCTTTTGATGAACAGAAGGTTTTAATTACACTGTAGTCAGATTTGTCAACTTTTTCCTTTATGGTGTGTGATTTATCTATTTTGTTAAAAAATCCTTTTCATCCATTCGTTATCATCTTGCAAAACTTAATATGTTTTTCTTTTGCACGAGGTCTTTAATCATGTGGAATTTATTTTTGTGCATGATATGAGTGGGGATCAAATTGCATAGGTTTTTGGCATATTAATAATTATCTTAGCACTAATTAAAAGTCGATAGCACTATTTATTGATTTGCAGTTCCTCCTTTGTCATATGTCAGATTTGGGGTGTGTGTGTGTGTGTGTGTGTGTGTGTGGTTATCAAGTTAAAGAAGTCCTACTTGATTCCTGGTTTGCTAAGAGTTTTTAATGATAATATAAAATTTTATAAATTATTCTGCATTTATTCATCCAATTATATTATTTTTTCCTCCATTCATTTGTTAATGTGCTGAGTTGTTTTACTTTCTTTCCAACTATTAAATCAGTCTTGCATTCCTAGGATAAATCAAATTTGATTATGATATACATTAAATGTTTTGCTGGATTTGATTTGCTAATTGTTTAGTATTTTTAAAGTTTATGATATTCCTATATTATCCTTTTAATGCATGCACTGTAGTGATGACTTCTCTTTCATTCTTGATATTGGAATTTGTGTCTTCTACCTCTTTTTTATCTATTCAAAGAAGCAGCTTTTTGTTTCATTTATTTTTCTCTGCTGTTTTTATTTTCTATTTCATTGATTTCTGTTCTTATTTTATTCCCTCCTTATGCTTTCTTTTGGTTTAATTTTTTTTCTTGGTTCTTAAGATGTGAGCCTTAGATCATTGATATGAAAGCTTTCTTCTTTCCTAATATAAGTAATGCTATGAATTGCTAAGTACTGCTTTATGTGCCTCCCACATATCTCAATATTTTATGTTTTCATTTGTAGTAAATTCAAAATACTTTCCAAATTTCCTTGTGTTTTCTTCTTTGAACTATGGGTTATTTAGAAATGTATTGTTTACTTTACAGATATTTGGGGGAATCCTCAGATATCTTACTTTTCTGTTATGGAAAGAGAGCATACTTTGCATGTTCCAATCATTTCTAATTTATTGAGACTTGTCTTATGGCCTGTAATATGGTCTATCTTCATTAATGTTCCATGAGTGCATGTGTGAAATGTATTCTGCTGTTGTTGGCTAGTATGTTCTACAAATGTAATTTAGATTAAACTGGCTGATAGTATTATTAAAGCCTTCTATATCACTGTTGATTTTTAAAATATAGTAAGTCCTCCCTAAACATCATTAATAGGTTCTTAAAACTGTGACTTTAGGTGAAACAATACATAACAAAACCAACTTTTTTCTCATCAATGTTATAATACAACGACATTGAATGATGCTATTCTAGGACTTGCTGTATGTCATTTCGCTTACAGTCTGTTTCCAAGAATCTATCAATGACATTAAGTGAGGACTTACTATATGTGTACTCAATGAATGAGATACAGTGTTTTCTGTGTATAAAAACAGACTTGTCTATTTTTCCTCTTGGATTTATGAGTTTTTGCTTCTTGATGTATTTTGAGGACTTGACTTTTTTTTTTTTTTTTTTTTTGAGACAGAGTCTCACTCTGTCGTCAGGCTGGAGTGCAGTGGTGTGATCTCAGCTCACTGCAACCTCCAACTCCAGGGTTCAAGTGATTCGCCTGCCTCAGCCTCCGGGGTAGCTGGGATTACAGGCACGCGCCACCACACCAAGCTAGTTTTTGTATTTTTTTTAGTAGAGACGGGGTTTCAGCATGTTGGCCAGCATGGTCTTGATTTCCTGACCTTGTGATCCACCCACCTTGGCCCCCCAAAGTGCTGGGATTACAGGCGGGAGCCACTGCTCCTGGCCGTCTTGACCTTCTTAAACTTTATTCGACGTTCGTCTTTATCCTTGGTAATATTCCCTGTTAGAATGCCATTTTTTTCCCCTTTGATATTGATATAGTCACTCTTACTTTCTTTTCCTTAGTGTTTGCATGATATATCTTTTCCCATATTTTTACTTTTAATTTATGTCTGTCTTTTAATATATTTGTATATCTTTTCCACTAGATCCTTTAACATATTAATTATAATTATTTTAAATTCCTTGTTGGATGGTTTCAACACCTGATTCATCTCTGGGTCTGGCTCTGATGACTTCTTAACTCCTTCAATGGTTTATATTCTTTATTGCTTTTTCCTGTCTTTTAATTTTTTAATTGAATGATGGACATTATACATACAAGACCATTGGAGACTGAGATAAATATTATTTATGCCTAGAAATGGGAGTTCTTTTCTTCTGCTAGATCATTAGGATGGAGGATTGAGTCAATCTAGTCAGCAGTTGAACTGGGTTTGTTTTTTATGGTTATTATCATTACCTTCAGCTCACCACTAACCTCAACTTTCTTTATGGGCATGCTGCGGCTACCCTGTGCTAAGTGTGAAGCGTGGAGGGCTGTATGCCTGCAGCCTGGAAGGCTTAACTATCTGTGCTCTTGCTCTTCCCCCAACAGTCAGTTGCTGATGTTTCTTAGTGAAAGGCATGGGATGGAGTTTGAGATTCTCTTGCTCTTTCCTCAATCTTAGGCAGTCCTACACTCATCAGTTAAGAATTTGAATTTTTCAGTTTTCTTCTTACTCACTTTTATGGCTTAACTTCTTTCTCCTGCACTCTGCAAAAGGAGAAACAATTTAAGTATCATATCTTACCTTGGAGGGGCTTACCACTCTTTGGAATTCATTTCACATCCTGGCATCAACTCTTCTGCCTCAGAGTATGTGAGAGGGTAATGAATATTTTTTCCAGTGGCTCTGTACCAATTTCTTTAGTAAGCTGAGAAGAAAAGTTTCTAGCTTTATCTATTTGAGTAAGTCCAGCTTATCTTCCCTGTCATTAAGGTGATAAACATGAAGGATCTTGGTACCTAATTTTATTTCTTGGTTTTGATAATGACTTTTAAAAATTACCTGCTCTGGTCTGCTTGCATACCAGTCAAGTTTGAAAAAGTAATGAATTAATCTTATCTAACAATGATTTTATGCCTTTGGAATGTCTACTTCAACATTAAATAGATCAACATTTCAGAAGAACTCTTTATTTTGTTTTATTGGCCCAGAATGTTACACGAAGAGGCTTGCGTTGAATTTCTGCAAATTGTTTAAAATATGAGGATTGCTACTTTGTTTTTCCTTGTGTTTCAGGTATTGGTGGTAATTTGGTGGCCATTCAGGCTAGCAGGATTTCTACCTACCTCCATTTACATAGCATTCCAGGAGAATTGCCTGATGAACCCAAAGGTTGTTACTACCCATTTAGAACTTTCTTTGGTCCAGGTATGTGCTTATGGATTTTTGCATATTTTAGATCAAGGGCTATTGCTCTCTAAGATTATAGGCAGGCAACATTTATTGAATATGTGTTTTGTGAAAGTTGCTCAACTTTCCGATTTCTGAGAGCTAATCCCAGTGAATGAAAAGGCATGTGTATTAAGTCTGCAGTTGCTGAGGATCTTTGTATAATGTTTCTCTTTGATGCCTCTTTCTGGGGTATCTTGCTTATTAGTTGTGAAAGAGAAACCTTATTTTGTGAAAGACAAAAAAAATAATTGCCAGGTGATTTCGGGAGGCAGATGTACTATCTTATCTATATTATTATTTTGGCCTTTCTAAATGTAGGCATTTGATCTCAAACAGACCAGTTGAGAAGGGATAACCTCGATTTCAAGGAACAGTGCATTATTTATGTGGCTATGAAGAAACAAAGGCACATGATTACCAAAAAACTAAGACCACAATTTTAAACTTCACAATTCTTGTCATTTTTTTTCCCTGATGAAAATAAGTGTGATTATTGACTTTTGTTTTAGAAAATTTTTTGTTGTTGTTGAGACAGGGCTTTGCTCTGTTGCACAGGCTGGAGAATAGTGGTACCATCACAGCTCACTGCACCTCAAACTCCTGGGCTCAGGTAATCCTCCCACATCAGCCTTCTGAGTAGCTGGGACTACAGGCACGAGCCACTTTGCTTGGCTAATTTTTTTTTTATCTTTATTTTTTGTAGAGATGAGGTCTCACTGTGTTGCCCAGGCTGGTCTTGAACTCCTGGCCTCAAGCAGTCCTCCCACCTTGGCCTCCTAAAGCTCTGGGATTACAGGTGTGAGCCACTGTGCGTGGGCATTATTGACCTTTGAATGAAGATCAGAAATGGCTACCCTTTTAATACCAGTGATAGAAGTCTAAAGAAATTAATAAAATTAAAACATTCTTGTACTTTAAGAACTTTATATTTTCTCTGTTTTTATGATAGATATTAAAGTGTGACCGATGTTCTTCATAGCAAGTTTTTATCAACCACCTTTCATTTAATTAACATATATAGTGGAAATTTCAGAGAATGAAATGAATTGTAACTACTTGAAATTTATTTTTGGCAATCAAATTTCATGTGATAGTATGAAGTATAGTAACTAGAAAGTAATCCTCAAATTTTAATAACTATGACCTATTATTAACCAAAATATAATTTTGTTTTAATTACTTTTACATTTTATATTACAGGAGTAAATAATAAGTCTGCTCAAGTTCTGCTGCTTTTAGTGATTCCTGGACATTTAATTTTCCTCTACACTATTCATTTGATGAAAAGTGGTCATACTTCTTTAACTATAATCTTCATAGTAGTGTATTTATTTGCCGCTGTGTTACAGGTAAGAGTTAAAACTTCTTGAAATCTCTTTTATGCTGAGACTGCTGTAAAAGTACAACTGTGGAAATATAAAAACACATGACACATTTTACCATTTCAAAAATCAACTGAACATCTTCATATTGATTTGATCTTCTTAAAACCAATAAACAATTTTGTGTTAGTCATCAATATTTATATTATTAGGTTCATGTAAACATTGTTTATTATAGAGTCAGATAATTTCACTATGGCTATATTTACTTTTCTTATATTTTCTTTCCCATGGAGCTAATAATCATATCTCTTTGCATTTGCATCATTTTCCATAAACCCATCTTTAATTTTTACCAATGGTTCTAGTTTTATTTTGGCTTCCTGGGCATGGCTTCTTGCTAAACTTTGTAGATTTGGTACCTTCTTCAGTGCGATAAGTCCTAATCCCTTAAGAGATGGATTCAAATAGTTCTTTGAAGAGATAACATTTATCATTTGGCTTTCAAGGAGTTTGGTGTGTAGGAAGGAGGCTAGAAGGTAGGTATGTAGACATTATTACACTCAAAAGAAACTACATTGATGATAATGATGGTAATGAAATTAGTTGGCATGTATAGTGTTTCCTGTATGCTCAGAAGCATTATAAGTGCTTTATATGTATTGATTCATTTAATTCTCACAAAATGCTATGAGATTTGTTCTTTTGATATAAATCAGCGATTTTCAAAGTGGGATACATACAAAGCAATGCATCGTGTGGAGGAAGAAAAGATTAAAACTTCATTTGTTTAAAATATCTGTTTTCTTCTATTTTTGTGTTTGCTTAGTAATAAATATATTTTAGCACAATGTTAAATAAGTATACCAAATATTTTATACTGAGAGAGTTGCATAATCTAAAACTTTTTGGAGATTACTGAGTTAAAACATAGAGGTGAGAAAGCACAGGGCTTGTGCAAGATAAAATAATTCATATATAGGATCTAACAGACAAGATAAGGTTAAGAAGGTTGATTAGGGCTGGTATAGAAAAGGCCTTAAATGCAAGGGAAATTAGAATCTATCCTTAAAATAACAAAACCCTTACAACTTGACATTTTTAACTTGTCTATTATGCTTTATAGTGCCTTAGATTTTACTAAAAGTCACCTATCGAATAATTAATTAATTTATTCATCCAGTAAACCTTCATGCTACTAGGTGGAGGGATGGCTTTTAAATCCCAGGAGGAATAAGTTCAGACTCTGTGCTCAAGGTCTTGTAGTCTAGAGGGAAGGCCACTATACGAACAAATAATTATAATGTACTATAATGTAAGTACTGAGTTTAGCTATATATGAAGTGCTTTCAGAGTTTGAAAGGAAAAGGAAGTACCTCTACCTGGGGAGTAATATTTTTCTATAGTTCAGTAGGGACAAAACTTATAGCAAATTGCTACTTTTATTGCTGTATATTATATGGTCATTTATTGTCATATATGTTTGATGCTGTTCTCTGTGTAACTATTGTGAAAAAGATGCATTCTTCAATTCCAGGGGAAATATTCAGAGACTAGTGTTTGGTTTGCTGATAAACAAGCCATTGCTGGAGCATATTCCTATTTGCAACTCTACCTCTTAGCCTCATGGATTATTTGACATTTATGTTTATGGTTCTGTGCCATTATACTATCATGCAGCATTTCACTTAAGTCAATGAAGGATATAAGTAATTTTTCTAGTTTATTAAAAATAGATTTCAACATATATCCACTGTGTACCTACATGCCTTTTAAACCTCTGATCTAAAGTCTCACCAGTGAAAGTTGAATAACTAGAATGGAGAAAAGAGTAATTATTAGTCTCTCTGTGTCTCAGTTACCCCCTCTGTAAAATGGGAGAGGTTGTACTATCTACCAGACAGGCTGCTTTGAGGATTAAATGAATTATTTATATAAAGTGTGTTTATAGCAGATGCTATATAAGTGTTAGCTGACGCTATTGTTGTTGTTATTAAAGATAGTATTATAAATGGTGTGTCATTGATTTCAGAAGGACAGCTGGAAACTATACTGTTGATTGAATTTTCTTATGTGTCTTTTATAACTTTAATTTTTATGGGCTTTGCTTTTCATTTTTCCCCCAAGAATCAGATATCTGCCAGAGTAGACCTTTGCGTTTGCAGCCTGACATTGTGCATTATTCTAATGGAATAGCTTAGGATAGGTTGTAAATTCTTAGATCAAATCTTCATGTTCTGACACTAGCATACACATAAGCACATGCACACACACACCTCTTTAAGGTTTAGGTAAAAGATCTTGACCTTCCCCACCTGGCTTCAGTCAATCCAAAGATGAACAGAATGAAGAAATAACTCCTTAAAGACAAAGAATCTTTGACCACTTAAAACTTACCTTTTAATATTCTTTACTAGATTGTCTTCCTTTTTTGATCTAGGTTAAATTTATATTCAAAACCTTGGTCCAAGCTCTTATTCAAATATTTTAGTTCATGCCACTCTTCTCATCCCTAAACTCTCTAATTTGATTGGATATTCTATAGTGCAGTTTTCCAATGCATGCTGAATTTCTCCCCATCTACATTCCTACCTTCTTGAGGGTTGAGACCATGCCTTTCCCTTTGGTATTCCCCACAGGACATGATATAGTGGCTGGTTTTATAAATTATTGTTGTTTTACACACTTCACAGACTAATACTCTTTGAGGAGCTTCCCTGCTAATTCCCCAACCCACTAAATGAAGGAAATCTATTTGAAGGAACCTTCATATTGCACTTATTATAATGACATAGTAACAATCATTTGCAGCACTTTTCCGTTTACTCAGATATCATCTCTTCCTGGAAGCCTTTCTTGAATATCTGATTTCCTCTGAATTGCCTTATTCTCTATTTCCCAAAGTACCCTGTGAATACCATTATCTTAGCGTTTTCCATATTATATCGACATTATAATATTTATTGTGTCTGTCTCACCCATTCTAGAAATAGGATCTTTGTTTACTCATTTTTGTATCTCCAGCACCCAGCCCTGTCCCTAGTGCTCAATTAATGCTTGTTAAAACTGAATGACTATATCTTGCCAGCTCCATCTCCTTCAGTGGAAGGAGGAGAAAATTTTATAACTGTATTTAGGTACAAGAAATCACAGAAGAACTAAAAAAAAAAACCTAGATTTTTTATTCTCCTTGTTTTCAATAAACACCAGTTTCCTCACTGACATAGGTATCCAAAATAAAAACAATTAAAAATGAAACACAGAACCCCACAACTTCTAACAGTGATCAGTTAAAATTGTAAGGTTTTACTGAAATGTTTAGAGATGAAATAACTTGATTTCTGGGGAAGTGGAAGTGGAGGGGTAAAACTGGTCATGAGTTGATAATAGATGAAACTGAGTGATGGTTCCTGAGAGTGATGGGGTTAATTTATACTATTCTACTTTTGTATATGTTTGAAGTTTTCCTTAATAAGGAGTTTTTAAAATAAAACTTTCAGATTTTAGATGTTAGTATAAGATTTTTTTTTCAGAGTATATCGTCTCTCAATTTTGGTCTTGTAGCTGAATGGGTATTTCTTACTTCAAATGAAAAGTAAAAAGCCAACTTAAATTTGAAATTCTTTGGCACTGGAATGGCTGAGTTAGTTTCTTATTTTGCCCTTAGCCATTTTTTGAAATTATTTTTTAAATTTAAGAAAAACTACTTACATGTGACAAATTACATTGTTTGGTGGTATTTGTTATGTGTCTTGCAATTAGAAGGAAGCTATCAAATGTGGTTTTGTTATGTGATGTTTAGGCCACTGAACCACAGTCAGAAGATGTGATGGATTATACTCTATTCATGTTCTTGCCCAGTCCCCAAGAGCAATCAGAGTAGCTAGACCATATCAAGACCAGAGTAATGTGCTAAGAGACATTCCTATTTGACATACCACCAATCACATTGCTTTTTGAGTTTATTTTTCTTCAACAGTAAGGATGAGTTGGTATCTAGCTAACCATCTTGATCCATTATACCTTTTATACCATCAGTCAGCATTTATGAGACTACCAGGTGTGCTTAAGGCACAATTGTTTGTTTTAGAATATAATTTTTAATTTATGTTAAACTAGCACATTGAACCCACAGCTTTGATTTCATAGAAGCAGAGTATACTTTCCTCTACAAACTTAGACATGTTTCTTGGGTTCTTTCTCTCTAAGCAGTGATTCTCCCAGCCTTCACATCTACTTACTCGGATGCTCCATTGACTGCTCAAAGCCTGTTAACTTATGAACTCAAAAGCATAATATGGGATTCCAAGTTAGGATGGGCATTGCTGGCCTTCCTTTTAAGATGTAACGAAGGGAATCTTACTGTCATCTTCAGGATTTTCTGTTTGTTTGCCTTACGCCCTACGGTATTCTTCAAAGACTAGTCCCTTGACAGCATAATAAACCTGAGAAGGTACAAAGAAAACTATCAGTTAAATAAGCATACTGATAATCTCTTGAGCAAAGAAGGAACAGCAGTACATCTTTGTTTGTTTCCCTATTTAATTTAAGGCTTCTACTAGTTGTTCCCCTTTGTATTAGAAATCCTAAATATATATCCTCTATGAAAAAACAAAAACATAAACATGTCATCTGTTGGATGACACATCCTATAAGAGGCAAAAAGATTGCCCCTAGAAAAACTGAAAGCAGAGGCCGGGCGCAGTGGCTTACGCCTGTAACCCCAGCACTTTGGGAGGCTGAGGCGGGTGGATCACGAGGTCAGGAGTTCAAGACCAGCCTGACCAACATGGTGAAACACCATCTCTACTAAAAATACAAAAAATTAGCAGGGCGTGGTGGTGCACGCCTGTAATCCCAGCTACTCAGGAGGCTGAGGCAGGAGAATCTCTTGAACCTGGGAGGCAGAGCTTGCAGTGAGCCGAGATCACACCACTGCACTCCAGCCTGGGTGACAGAGCGAGACTCCATCTCAAAAAAAAAAAGAAAAAAAAAAAGAAAAACTGAAAGAGGAGAAAAAAAGACTATAATTAGATGGGTGATCACAAATGTAAATAAGTCTATTACTATTCAAATCTCATTATTCTTATCCACTATTTTACTCATTTGATTAAAAACAACAATAACCCCTTTTGTTTTACTATTAACAGTTTTCTGTTTTATTATGATGATTATGTATATATGGAGTATATAAATATTTTTTCTGCTATAAAGTATCCCAGTGGAAAAAGAAAAATGAGACTTCTCTAGCCCTTAAATTCAATAGCCCTATTCTATTGAATTCCAACAAGGTATTTGTTAATATTATTAGTAACAATGAATTTAAACTATTTCTAAATGAAATGTTGAATTTTCTATTTTAGGCAATTATTGTTTCTTACAGAAAATTAGATTATTAAGAACTCTACTAAAATTCTAACAGCACCAAATTCCATGGGAAATTTATTTTGAAAGCTTAGTTGTAGAAAAACTTTGCCTTTGGCTATGTCTGTTTTCACATGGGAGAAACAAAATGTTTCCTTTAAGGGGTAGAATGGCAACAAATTCTCAATACATAAAGTTGAGAATTGTAAATATCAGGATTTTATCAAGTATATAGTACATATAGTGTGCCAACTACTGTGGTAGTCACTGTACAAAAGAAATAAAAGGTATTGTCCCTGCCCTTAAGAATCTTCTCTTAGCTGTAGATTAGATTGAAATGCATGAAACAGCTAGAGAAGAACCCAAGACTTACTTCCTTATAACAATACAGTCTTTTTCCTCTGTAACTTCAGAATAAATTAAATTTTGTGCCTATGCCTAACTTTCACTCCTTGAAAGTGCTTTAATAGATTCTTTTTGGAGGAAGGAGATCAGACAATATAAGTTTTAACCACTGAGAAATTCAGTATCAACAAATATGAAACTGCTCTTAGCAAAATAGTAATGTTTATACTTCTTATTAATATAATTTTAAAAACAAAAGTCTAGTTAGTTTTTGCTATTACTTTCACTAGGCAATACTTGTTTTTGAATTTTATGCATACATGCAAATTGCACCATCTCATATTTTCCAACAGATTCATATTCTCAAGAAAAAAACTTGTTCTCAGCAAAGCCCAAGCCCAGATAAATGCCCCTCATGACAAAACTTATAACCAGTATATTAACTAATAAACTTCCTAATAAGTATTTCTGTTTTATAAATAACCAGAGCTCCTGGTTGTTGAACATGTGTTTGTAATGTGAATATACCTATGACACTAACAGTGCAGACTAAGAGCAAAAATGTTCCATTTCTCATCCAGTAGAACATGCTTGGAGCAGAAATACAGCCAGTGACCTCTACATACTTACCAAAAGGAGCATTGACAGTATCTTCATTCTGAAGTCATGTTCACATGATTCAGTGTTATTATCTTAACTACAATGACATAAAAATAAATTTTTCCACAAAAGAAAAATACAAGCCAGACTGTCTGTCATCCAGACATCACATACGAAGGGCAAAAGATAGGCCCCCAGTAAGCAGAGCATTGTAGAAATATCAGTCTTCGGAGTCACTCTTGAGTCTGAATTTCTTCTTTGCTACTTATTTTGTATCCATAGTCAGGTTTATTAACCTCTTGTAACCTTATTTTTCCCCTACATCAGAGGTTAGAAATGAGGGCTAAGAAAATATATATAAAGTACTTGCTAGAGTGCCTAGAACATAGTGAGTTTCCAATAATGGTAGTAGCTGCAGTTTATCATGCTTATTGTCATGGGCCTCATTTTTTTCTTTCCCTCAGTGTTAGAGCTGGTTATTCAATACCCTGAGCCCCTTTTCATCTCCTTACCACTCACCTTCCTTTTGGCCCCTGTTCTTTACTGCAGAACTCTTCTTATTTATTCTCTGATGACTGCCCTAAGCTTCACATACCACGCTTTCATTGCTTACTTCCAGACTGATATCTCCAGTCTGGACTCCTGTTCTACATCTCCAGTTAAATGTTGAAGAGACATCTCACACTCAACACATCCCAAAATAAATTCCTTATATCCCCCATAACCTTTCCCATTCCAGGGAGGTGTTGAGCAAGAACCCACAAGTAGGGACAGTGAGAAGGGAAATAGGCCAGCCTTAGATATACAAGCAAGGATCCCCTGAATCCCTCAGCCTTTGACCCCAGAAAGTCCCTCTGGGATAAGAAGAGCTTTACTCCCATAGACTCTGTATTTCATGTGTACGGGTGCCCCAAATCCTGACCGTCATGGTCATCACCGTTGTCTTAATACTGGTGAGTCCATGCAGTCTAATAGGAAGACTCCTGGACTAGGAATAAGTATTTATGGGTTCTAATTCTAGCCCCTTCTTAACTTTATGACTTTTGCTAAGTCACAACACTCTCTGTGACTTAATTTCCTCTGTGATTTAATTAACAGGGGGAGCTGTTAATAATTAAGGTGGCAAGCATAAACCATTACTAAGCTAGGCAAACTAGGAAGTATAGTGACCCTAGCTATCACTCAGATCCCATTCAGCATTCATGATGTATGATTTTACGAGTTGCCATTCCTACAGTACAGATGATGTGTTACAAAACCATTGTCGTACATAACTAGTAAAATATATGTTAATACTAAAACAATCTGGTAATTAAAATAGTCTATTAATATTAAAATCATCTGTTGTTACTACTAGAGTAATATTAAGTTAAACTGGCTTATATGGATTAGCCAGAAAACCCAGGCAATACAGAAAACCTTGTTTTCCTGAAAATAATTGTATTCCAAGTCTAAATAGCTAATTTTAAATTCATCTGTTAGACACTATCAATTTTTAAATTTGTTTGACCTAAAACAATCTCCTTCAGGTTTCCAGATGGACTCCTTGGTTCTACTGTCTCTGTACTTTACCTAGAAAGTGTATATTCACCTATTTCTGCCATCATTTGATTTATTATTTTATAGTGTTCAGTTATATCTTCTCTTGATCTGTAACTTTTCAGAGGAAAATGGTACTGCTTCATTTATATATAAGCCATTTTATATGCTTCACCTAAATTGTTTCTTCTGAAAGTTTTTGATCTCTAACAGTTCCCCTCTTGGAACTGGAGCCACTTTTCCAATCTACATATGAGTTTCAAAAATAATAATGGCAAATATTTGTATAGTATTTGTCATGAGCCATACAATGTTCTAGGCACTTTATGTATATGAACTGATTGAGTCCTCACAACAGCCCAGTAAGGAAAGTTCTGTTATCATTTCCTAGTCACAGATGAGGCAGTTGGCATAGAAGTTAAGTGATTTGTCCAAGTCCACACAGCAAGATGGAGACTGGCTCCAGTCTACATTCCTAACCACTGTGTTTTATAAGAATAAGTTTGGGGCTGGGTGTGGGGCTCACACCTCTAATCCCAGCATTTTGGGAGGCCAAGGCGGATGGATCACCTGAGTTCAGGAGTTTGAGACCAGCCTGGCCAACATGGTGAAACCCCATCTCTACTAAAAATACAAAATTAGCTGGGCATGGTGGCTTGTGCCTGTAATCTCAGCTACTGTGGAGGCTGAAGCAGGAGAATCACTTAGAACCCAGGAGGCGGAGGTTGCAGTGAGCTGAGATCATGCCACTGCGCTCCAGCCTGGGCAACAGAGCAAGACTCTGTCTCAAAAAAAAAAAATGATGCTTTGTTTTGCTCTTAGTGAGGATCATAGTTTTTAGGATGGCAACTTCTAAAGATTTACAGCTGCCTCTTCTCTGTGGTTTCATTAGATCTTCAACTTCTTCCAGCCAGGCATATTGCCCCAGAAGGATATTCATTCCACAGGATCCATACCGAATCAATGCCTACTGAAGTCAAGTAGGAATCCATTCCAAGCACATAGATATCTCCTGAATGTTCTGAGAGAAGGACAAACTGCTATGGAAGTTCAATAGTGGGAGAGGTTTTTCTATGTGGGGAGGAAGTTTTATAGTGGATAACAATTTGCTTTGTTGGAATCCATAGAAAATGCCGTTTCAGCTAAAAGGAGTAGCATTAGGCAAATGAGAAAAACTCAGAGTATTTATGGAAAACAGCAAGAAATTTCCTGGAGTTAAAAGGAGTGATGAAAAATAAGGTTAGAAATTATAGGTTGTAGCAAGATCATCAAGGAGCTTAAAGAACAGATGATAAAGAGTTTAGTTTATTCTATAGAATGGTGATTTTCAACTATTTTCCACTCCCAACAAACTTGAGAGATCTGACACATTCCTCTGATGCAGTGTGAGATAATTTATAGGGCTTGGGCTCTGGCTTCCACCATCAAATACCTGCATCAGCTAGGCAGTCACTGCTCAGCTGTTTCCCACCTGTATAAAGGGGCTAAGACTAGACCAACCTTGTGGGTTGTTATAAGGATGAAATGATGCATTTAAGGTGCTATTATTTTCATCATTATTGTCTTATTTTTTAATATCAACATCATCATCATCAATAGCTATGGATTACTGGGACAGTGACTCTCTTAGGGTGGCAGTGGAGCAATCAGAACCTATGAAACCAGCATTAAGAGGCTCTACCTTGATTCTGATACCTTACTCCATTCCTTGGAGTCACTTTTCTAGATAAGGAAGAATGTAGCCATATGGTAACAACATGACTATAATTGGAATCCCAGGATAACTACCCAGTAGCTGAGCAAGTTAATTAGCTTGGCCTCAGGCAAGTTACTTTATTCCTTGGAGTCTTATTTTCTTTGCATATAAAATGATAAGGCTTCCTTTTTGCACCACAGTTATAATATTTAAATACTTGACACATAATAGGCCCTCATTAAATGATGTAGTTATGTCTTTTTTTTTTTTTTAAATCATGATGCTAACTCAAACCCTGTTCCCAGATGGCATCTCAAAGGAAAAACCTAAGCAACCAGGAGATTTAAACAGGTTACTTAATCTTCATATTTCTTCTCACTCCTCAGGATTTAATTCTACCAGATTCTAACTGAAAGTAGGAGCTCTTTATTTTGTCTATGTGACTGTTCTGCCTCTGTCTCCTAATTGGTTTCTCTGTCTGTCAGCTTGGGTTGAAGGAAAAGTATAAAGAGAATGATAAAGGAGATATGAAGGGAGGGCCTATAGTTCCTAGAATTTTTTTTCTAGCTGTAAAAACAGCTACTTTAACTTTTGGAGTTGATCAATATGCTTACCTTAAGATAGGAAGTTAAAGCAGGTGAATTTTTGAGATTATTTTTTAACAGCCTCGTGATTGCATTTTTGTTATGTTGTCGTGTGATTATGCTATTATAGCTTAGGTTGTAAGGTCTCAAGTTGAGACACCTTTCTAAATCCATATTTATGGTTAATTCTTTAGATAGGTATGCTTGGGCTCCAGGCCAGTGATGCACAGAAGATGAAATGACTGTCTGCTTTATTGGAGGCACAGCATGCTTGATTCCTGTGAGGTGAGGCATTGGGAAAGAGCTCTTTTCGGTCTTGTAAAGCCTGATAAAGGTGAAGGTAGAACCAGGGAAGCTCAACCATCTTTTCTCAAGTATTCTGCTTAGGACATTGCTTCCTGTGCTCTGAATCCTGCTGACATTGCAGATATGATTTAGAGGAATTTTCACATCATCTACAAAAAAAATCTTGTAACTGAGTGAAACCACTTAATTGAAAAGCGTAAAAATAATTACTCAGGAAATTTGCCAGAATAAAATCTAGGTTGATTTGTGACCCTAGAATATTCACCCCCCCCCCCACAAAAAAAACAACAAAACACTGACCTGAATTATTCTATAATTGAAAATGTTTAGCTATTTTTAAGAATAGATATTAGCACAATACCACTTTTTAATTTGAAAGCTAAACATCTGTATTAGTTCAGTGTAACAAAGGTAATTAAATTATATTTTTGTCCTATCTAGGGAAATGTATTAAAGCAAAAAGTTTCCAAAGATTTTTGCATTTATTAAAAGGGAAGCTTAAAGGGTATCAAAGGATGGTGAGACCGTCACTCAGTAACTGAAATAAAAAGACAAAGCTGAATTTTTACTTACTATTGTAATGGAGTTATACTGGGATCAGGCACAAGCAGAGCCAACTATTGATCTTCTGTAGGGTTTTAGAGAAGCATGGCTTCAGGAACTGGCAAATGTTCAAAAGCATGTTTGGACTAATGTCATCTGTAGAAGTATGATTACTTGGGTATGACCATTGTTTGGTTGGCCCCTAGGGATACATTTAATGGAATTGATTAGTTCCTAATTGGCTACTTCAGGAACAAGGACTATCATTGATTGGCTAGCTTCTAAAGCATGTTCAATGAGGCAAGTTTATTGATTGAATGAATTTAAAACCAGTTGTGGTGGCTACTCGTTACTGTGGCTAAAGAACAATCAGTCTTTTCCAAGGAGTGTAGAAACTTATTTATTCTTAGTTCTCACTTTTGCTCTTCACTCAGGAGAAATAATTAAGAATTATCCAGACATTCAACTCTGTTGTTGATTCTCCCTAAAGATGAGATTTCAGTGTAGAGAACTCTTTTCAGTTTAAGTGTCAATCAGCATGATTTCATATTCTTTTTATCTTTGAATCATTTGTTGAACCATCTGCTGGGACAATAGCTGTGCAAAAGCATTTGAGACCGGACAATAAGCATTAAGTGACTCTAAGACAAACAAGAATAACAAGAAATATTTTAAGAAGGGACAAGAAGGCACTTCAGTACCAAGACATAAGATTTTTGAGGCCTGACCAAGAAAACAAGTCTGTATGTTTCTCTAGGTAGCTTGACTGCCTTTTTTTTTTCTTTTTAGCTTAGATATAAGTTGCTTCATTTCATCTGTAATGTTAGTTCAGGTATAGCGTGAAGTGTTAGCAATGGTTTAGGTTGGCCAAGAGAAAATACAACACCATTGTATTATCTATAGTTATAACAGTTAACTATAACTATTTGAGTTAAGGAAATTTAATTGTTCCCCCAGGGCTTGGACTGTGTTATTTACTGTATCAGCCAAAGTGAGAGGTAAATCTTCATGGACAATTTTGAATTGTCAATTCAAATTGTCCAATTGACTGTCCTGTTGATGGGGTTGATATTTTTAGGCATTTGTTCCACTAGTTATTGTTTTCCCAGAAAGGACTCTAATGAGACATAATCCATCCAAGGGTACTGGGGAGTCATATCCTTGAATTGGCTTAATAACTCTGCAGAACAATTAATCTTTTCCTGGATTGGCATTAAAGAAACTAATTCCTACATAGGAAGAAAGAGCCAGGAATTGTACAAGAGAGATAATCCGTAAAGACAGGAATGGAAAGGAGAGTGTGACATAGAAAAAGTTTGTTCTAATGGTCATGGGTGGAATCTGTCTGCTTTGTGTAGTCAACTCTTTGTTCTGAGAATCTTGGGTTAATAGTCAATTCCCATGGATCATCTGCTTCTGAAGGTATGCTGAAGAACCTCAGTTTATGTTCTCTGATGAGTTGTTACTTTTTAGCTCTGCCAAAGTCTCTTTCATTTTTCCAGAGGATAGCAGAGGATGTGGCCAGTTCAGGCTCATGCAGGGATTCTGTTTTATTCATCACTGAAGTTTCAGCACCCAACCCTCTGCCTGGCACAGTAAATATTCATAAAATGAATATTGTTTTTTATTATTTGTGAATTATTTTAGGCATTTCAGTTATGTTTCTTCATTTCGATTCTGATATCCCATTGAAAGCAATAACTATGTCTTATTCTTTGAATGCTTCAGGAATCTCATCACACTGTTTTCTATGTTAGATATAAATAAGTATTCATTAAATTAGATATATTGAGTGTATTTTGTATGGGTAATAGGGAAGCATCTGACAAGGTTCTCTATCTGAAAGAGGTAACATATCAGTTGGAGAGATTAAACATACACCCATAAACAATTTGAAGGTATATTTTTTAAATGTAAAATTACATTCTCAACAAGTGTAATAAAATATTCTATGAACAACTACAGTGATATGTTGCTTAACAATGGGGATACAATATCTAAACTTAGAAACAGTGCAGTGAAAATATGGTATTATAATCTTACAGAACCACCATCATCTGTGTGGTCCATTGTTAACAGAAATGTCATTATTTGGAGCATGACTGTAGGTATTTTAACATCATGGCCAGTTTAGAATGTTAAACTTTACATTTGGCAGGTCATGGTGGCTCATGCCTGTAATCCCAACATTTTTGGAGACTAAGGTGGGAGAATCGCCTGAGGCTTGGAGTTTAAGACATTTTATTTTTAAGACATGGGGAGACCCAGTCTCTACAGAGAGAGAGAGAGAGAAAGAGATTTTAATTTTATGATCAAAAGTAAATAGGCTGAGTGTGGTGGCTCATGCCTGTAATCTCAGCATTTTAGGAGGCTGAGGCAGACAGATCGCTTGAGTTCAGGAGTTCAAGACCACCCTGGGCAACATAGTGATACCCCATCTCTTAAAAATGAAAATGAAAATTTAAGAAAAGAAAGTAAAGCTTCATAGTGAAGTACTATTATACTATATACATCAGGGATAATGAATGATCTACAACTCTATACAACAATATAGTAAATCTCATGAACATAAGGTTAATCAAAAGAAGCCAGACACAAACTACATATTGTATGATTATGTAAGTACAAAGATAGGCATAAAAGGTTTTTTAAAAGTAAATGAAGTTTGATAACTAACTTCTGCCAGCATAAGAACTAATATAATGTAGGAAATAGCTTGTGCCTTCTAATTTGAAAACTAACGGGTAGGTGATCAGGCTCATTTTTTCCCCCATTTGACAAGCCCTTGTTTTTAAATACTTTATTTAGAAGGAGAATATGAAGAAATATTAAGTGTTTATTAACTGCTAGACAATATGTATTTTATTTACATTATCTCATTAATCCTTTCGGCAGTCCTCTGAGATGTATATCATCTCCCCTACTTTCCAAGTGAAAAATCTGAGAAAACTGAAAACTTAAAAAATTTGCCCAAAGTAATATACAGCCAGCCCTCCACATCCATGAGTTCCACATACGTGTATTCAACTAACCTTGGATCAAAAATATTCAGGAAAAAAATTCCACAGAGTTCCAAAACCAAAACTTGAATTTGCTTCACACTACATTGAATCCTCATGAGTGAAGTGATGTGTTGGCATTATATTAGGTATTATATAAGTAATCTAAAGATGTTTTAAAGTATTCAGGAGGACATGTGTAGGTTATATGCAAATACTGTGCCATTTTATATAAGGGACTTCAGTATCCGCAGATTTTTATATCCATGGATTTTGCTATCTGCAGGAGGTCCTGAAATCAATCTCCATGGATATAGAGGGACAACTGTAGTAGTTAAGTGATAAATAAGATTTGAGCTTAGCCTTATATTACTCCAAAGCTTATGATCCAACTCCCCCGTCACAGGAGATAAGTAAAAGGATTGAGAACAATCTGGTTAATTCCATTATTTGGTAATGGGAAGTGACAGGAAGAATTCCTGTACTGTAGGGTAGAGGCCACAAACTTTTTCTGTAAAGGGCCAGACAGTAAATATTTTAGGCCTTTAGGCCATATAGTCTTTGTCGCAAGTACTCAACTCTGCCATAATAGTGCAAAAGTAGTCATAGATGATATGTAAACACATAAGCATGGCTATGTCCCAATAAAACTTTGTTTATGGATACTGAAATTTGAAATTTATATAATGTTCATATGTCACAAAGTAATATTCTTCCTTTGATTTTTTAAATGTTAAAAACTAAAATTATTCCCAGCTTGTGGGCCATATAGGGCTAGATTTGCCCTGCAGGCTATCATTAGGTGACCCTGGCTAAAGGCTGTTGCTTGGAGGGCTGCACACTGCTATTCAATATACAGAGATGAAATCTGCAATCTACAAAGACAATTAAAAAGATCGACATTAAGGCATACTTGATATACAGTAAAGTATACCCATGTTGACATATGTGTACACCCATGTAATGACTACCATAATCAACATACAGAATATTACCTTCACCTCCAAAAGGTTTCCTCATGCTCCTTTGCAGTCAGTTCCCCTCCATGCCAGGCACTAGGCAACCACTGGTTTCTTCTCTGTCACTATAAATTATATTTCCCTCTTCTAGAATTTTATATAATGAATCTAAGTATGTCCTCTTTGTTTCCTCCTTTTACTCAACATAATATTTTGAAACTTATCCATATGGTTACATGTATTAGTAGTTTAATAATTTTTATTGCTGAGTAGTGTCCATTGTATGAATAAATCACAACTGGTTTATCCATTCACCTGTGAATGAACATTTGGTTTGTTTCCAGTAGGGGCTGTTATGCATGAAGCTGCTATGAATATGCATGTATACATTTTTGTGCAGATATATTTTCATTTCTCTTGGGTAAATACCTATAGTAGAATTTCTGGGTCTTATGGAAGTAAATGTTTAACTTTATAAGAAACTGCCAAGATGTTTTCCAAAATGATTATAGCATTCTGCATTCCCACTAGTATGAGAGTTCTAGTTGCTCCACATCCTTGCTATCACCTAGTATTGTCAGGCTTTCTATTAATACCTTTAGCCATTGTAGTGGCTGTAAAGGTAGTATCATGGTGATCATAATTTGCATTTACCTGATGACTGATGATAGTGACTATATTTTTATGGGTTTATTAACCATTCATGTTTTCTTATGCCCATTTTTTTTTAAAATTGGGTTGACTTATGGAGTTATAAGAGTTCTTTGTATATTATGGATACTACTTTTTTTGTTAGATATATGTATTGGAAATATTTTCTCACAGTCTATCAATTGTCTTTTTATTTTCATTATTAAAAATATTGTGTATTTTTGAGGTTTACAATATGATGTTGAAACGGGAAACGTTCCTTGTCCCCCTCACAGGGCATGTGATGGGGGTATGGCTCGCTTCTTCCGTACACCACCGCTCAAACCTCTAGGGGAGCATACAGATGGGCAGGCTGTGGGGCTCCAAACCCACGGCAGTGTCTAGGGGTGATTGTTTACAGCTGAAGCACCAGTGGGCGTGTGTTACAGGGTGCTCTTTTAGTTTAGCTATCCGTAGATGGTTTATGTTAGCTCAGTTAGACTCCTGCCTTATCGCAAGGACAGACGGCTTTCTGTATACTGGGGTTCTTGCCTTGGTGTACCAGAAGAATCAGATTACATGTGGGCTTAGAGAATGAGTGCAAGGTTTTATTGAGTGGAAGTAGCTCTCAGCAGAGGGGGGAGCCAGAAGGGAGATGGTTTTCCACTGGAGCCGGCCACTCAGCAGCCTGGGCTCTCCTCCAAGTGCCCCAGCCAAACTCCACATCATTCTGCCAGTCGATGGCCTGCCGGCATGCCGGTGCCTGTGGGTGTGTTCCTCCTGACGTTCAGCCGCCCATATGTTCCTCTGCTGATGTGCTCCTCTTGACGTCCAGTTGCTTGTGTGTCTGCTTGCTAGGGTCTCAGGGTTTTTATAGGCACAGGATGGGGCTTGGCAGGCAAGGGTGGTCTTGGGAAATGCAACATTTGGGCAGGAAAGCAAAAATGCCTGTCTTCACCTAGGTCCATGGGCACAGGCCTGGGGGTGGAGCCCTAGCCAGGGACTATGCCCTCCTCTACACAGCACTTCTTCTCCAATTCCGTCTTATTTAAAGGAACCATGCCCTTCCCAGCACTTCTGTATCATTATCCCCCTCTGAAGAGGTATATCTTACTGCCGTTAGAATATGGACGATGACTGGCCTTAGCTGTTTCCTGTCGACAGGGGGCACTGTTTTGGGCAAAACAGCAGTCAGATTTCTCCCAGTCTATCTAAGGGTTCCTAGCAAAGGGGAGCCATCGTCCAAGGCTTCGGTTGCCTGACCGTTTGGAGTTTGATGGCTTCTAGGCATGAGAGAAAAAAAACAAGTTTTATAAGGTTAAGTATATATGGGTTATACGTGTGTTATACAAGGAAAGAATTTAGTGCCAAAGATTACAGAGATAAGTGAAATATACGAACAACAATATTGTACCTTGAATTGTATCACCCTGGTGAAAGAAATTAAACCTTATATGGGAGCGGATAAACTTTTAGAATGAGAGAAAACTGTTCTTGCCATATCTTTAGCAGTTAACAGGTGCACTCTGGGAATTCTAGGGTTTGTAGGCTTGCCTGGGGGCCATTAAAGCTTCTTTCTCTTTCCTGCATTTCTCTCCCTTTGCTGGGCCTCCCTGTCTCTATTATAAAAGACCGAGGTGACTACTTTAAGGAGGTTCTCTAAAGTGCTATCTGGTCCCAGGACCTGTTTTTATAGCTTCCTCCTGATATCAGGGGCTGCCTGAATAATAAATTTATCCTTTGGGATTAGCTGTCCCTCAACTGAATCAAGAGATAAGAGAGGTGTGCTTTACGAAGGCCTCTCTTAGCCGCTCCAGGAAGGCAGTGGGATTCTCATCAAATCCCTGATCGATCATGGACAACTTAGTATAATTGCCGTCTCAGAGAAGGCTTGGTCTTAGTTCTACATATGCCCTCTATTATGCACACCTAAGGATGTCTCCTCTTCCAGTCTT